>NW_028324182.1:12532500-12832500 GCF_054372755.1 Phalangium opilio
CAATTGTATCTTCCAAGATGATGACTTTGGATATTAAATGTAACAACCCAACCTAACAAAAAGACTCGTTTTTAATACAAGTCCATTCTCTTAACCCAACCAAGAACCACCAATATACTTGTAAAGTATCTTGAAAGCTATTAATTTCTCCATCAGAAATTTCCTCATTAAAATCAATAATGACTTTTGAAAATGAAACTGGTTCTTGACTAGAGTCGGGTGAAGAGGTATTGACTGTTTGGGCGCTCAAACAATGGAGTAAAATCTTCTGAACTTTACATCGATTCAAGAGATCATTCATATAAGACGCGACACTGCGACCTCCGTCCTTAACTATACCAACTAACTCGGTAAAGACGATGGTTAAAACCTATTCAACAAAATAATCATTGAAAAGCTTGGACGAGTCTTCTAAGCCCAAGTATTAGCAACGCACTTCTAGGGCCATTAGACGAACTTTCCGATTTCCCAATACTTCATCTTCAGTTAACCATCTCTGCAGCTTGGGTAAATTAGGGTATACACCACGAACGTAATAGAGACATGTTGTAACAATAACTTCAACAAACATGCTGCTACGGTAAGTCGTAACCGCTTCACTAGTCAAAGGACCGTGAAAATTATTGCCAAAGACGGATTTACGATGTCTGGCTAAAAGGACTTGAAGATCTTGACCCTTGGAACCAGTTACCGAATGTTGGCTAACACTCGTGGTGGCCATACACCAGAGAGCCAATCGGGGATTGGCTATAATTATGGATTTAAGAGACGAGAGTGTGTAGAGAACTTTCTGGGAATCATAAACTTGGGTATATAGTAGTAAATATCCATGAAGGGGATGAATAATTGGTGAAGAGTTTGATAGTTTGTCTTGGTAAGTCTCTGTCATGTCTTTTTCGCCGCCAATTTGAATCTTTGGCACACCTTTATCTTCATTTTCATCAATTTTGGGGTCACTTTCAATAACTGACGTGATTATATCATCCAAAATACTTTTAGCAAACTCTTCCACACTTTTAGGCTCAGCCTACAAAGTAAACGTGTTACGTGTATTGAAAAACCAGGCGCGAATGTAACAAATTACTTCAGAATTTGTTTGGCTCTTCTTTTCAGGTTCATCAGACTCCTCAGAATCCATTGGATCAAAGTAACCCTTCTTGAAGGTTTTAAGATTAATTCGTCTAACATTGGTCAAATCAGGAACTATTTTCTGAGAAGCGTGATCGTGAGTATCACCGCTACTTAATGAGGTCATAGAACCAAAAGGATTAACGAAGAGTGATATGGGGTGATTTAGGTTCCTTTCGTGACTGCAAGGAATTTCATATCCAGAGATAAGAGCGTGAGATGTAATGAATTTTGAAGAAAGAAAATCATTCTCCGCTCCAACTACGGATGTTAATGCCACTACTTTCTTCTCTGGACTAGAGTTTCTAGAGTTTGGGCTACTACTCGCGCCACTAACGTGGTAAATGACGTTTCCCCCAACACTGCTGATAGCGTATATTTGAGCTTCATCATTTTCAGACGTTTGGTCATCATTTTTGTTACGTTCTTCACTGCTGCAAAAGTTTCCATCAATTGCAAAAAGAAAAAATGGACAACTGATGATGAAAACTACCTGGAATTCATGGGACAATAAACACTGACGTGTTGCACTGAAACTCTAGACGTGTCCGGATGTAAAAGAACCATCAAAAGTGGTTCCAAAACTCGAGCCAAGTCTCCTCTCTGAAGACAATGATTTAACCAACTTTCCGCGATCGTTTTTAAAGGCCCTGACTCTACACCTAGTTGGTCTAACACCAAAAATAATGGTCTATCAAATAATCGGCTCAAAGCAGTGCCACCATTGGACTTTAAGCGAATATCTCTTGTAAGGTGCCACAAGACGCAGAATTTTTTCAATGATTCCATTTGAATCTTAAGACAGAAAATAATTAAAAAGATTCAAAACCTTTCGATTATGATTTATTACATTTTGATCCGAACTAGACAATCCTTCGCATATGACAACGTCACAAACACTGCCATGACAAGGATGGTCGGGTGCCAAGTTGTGAACTTGCTGAAGTAAGTCAACAGATTTGAGTTGCTGATCGGAAGGAGCTTGACCAACTCGGGACCAGAGTTTGGAAGCGCAAAGTGCAAAAAACTTGGTCCTGGTTAATACGTTTTGATTTGAAATTTGAGAAACTAAACAAAGAAGAAGCTCGAGCAATAGTTTACCGATGAGTCAGATACTGCAGATGCGTTTCATTAATCATGGGAACATTGACAACGCAAGTTACTGAATCTCCAGTTTCATCAAATCCAGATGGAAAGCTCTTAAATGACTGACTATTATAATCAGTGGTGATAGAAAGAGCAGCGTGAGTTAGAGCTACCAACTCTAATAGAGCCGTAATTGCGCACAAATGAAGTCTGGAATTATCACACAGACATCCTATTGTCAATAACATTTTCAGCCAATGTGGTAAAGGATCATTTTCCGAAAAATCTCTCTTTCTCTGCTGAATTTTAGTGCTTCTTCGACTCGTTAAATAAACGGGAAAGGCGGCTAACTCGATAAGTAACTGACAAGCACCTTCAAAGGCAACAACAACATTGTCATCAACTTCCGACACTTTTACAGAGTAGGAAGTAGCACTGGGATTGATTTTTTTCTCTTTGGGAAGAGAAGAGTCTACAACAACACTGTCTTCAGTAGTCGTTTTCCCAAGACAATTACAAAGTAAATGTTGCAGCTCTTTTTCACGTTCAACTGATTTGTCAGCTATGACAATGTAATTTAGGAATGCATCAGTAGCTTCATCAGAGTTGGATAGAAGCTTTGATTGAATAAAAACAGCGATAAAATCCTACAAAATACAGTTACAAATTAATTACAATAACTTGCGGGTTAAAATTATCTAATTGGGAAAGGAAATTTACTTGAAAAACGCGCACAGCTTTGGATAGAACAAAATTATTTGATAGTAAGGATTCTTCACTATCTTGTTCTTGAGGATCAGGGCTTAAATCTAACGATATCCAACAAAGATGTTCATCTTTCCCTTCAACCAATTTCTCTTCAATTTCTCGCGGAATTTGGTCGGAAAGAGGACTTTTTGGGGTATCAACCCTTAAACTAAGACTATAGGAAGTAGCTGTGGTATTGGAATCCAAAGACGAAGTACTTTTACACCTGGAATGCGAAGAACTAAAAGCGTTGGAACCAGTATACATGACGGGCTGCGCTTTAGATAGTAACTTGGAACATAATTGGAATGTCACTGCAAATTCTTTCAACATCAGAACTTTGCAATATTTCGTTAATAAACCTCCTAATGTTGCTAAAAGTTCAGGGAGATGAATTGTAGGAGTGTCCTGATAAGTTTCAACGTTTATTACATCCAAAAGAAAAGCAACGAGTTTGCATAGTTCTACGATGGATGGTAAACCAACAGGGTTGACAATATCAGAAGGTTGGTTTGACGAACGAGAGAGACCAGTTAAATGAAGTTGAGTATCTTCAATTTCACACTCAATGCAAACTTTTTGAAACAACCTTCCAACATAATCCCATAAGAAAGAAGGTTCCAACGTTCCAAAGAGTAAGTTTGCCGTTTTAACCAATTCCTTTTGAAAATCAGTCGTCTTTGTCTCAAAGTGACAAGTAGGAAACTTGACATTTACATTTGCACTGTTTTTTATTCTTTTTGTTCCGTAACTTATACGGTTTTGGTCACTTTTGATCGCAACTTCTTTATACAAGGCTCTGAAAACTTCAATAAGAATATCTTCAAGGATATGGCTCCCAATTTCTGATCTGTCCAATAAACTTATAAGAATACGGTAAGGCCATAACACTGGAAAACCAGATATATGCCCCGAAGAAGCCAAAAGCATTAAAGATGATTGTGCATCCTAAGTATTTCAAAGAATGCTATAAAGATCACGTAGATAGTGTAACAATTATCAAATTATACCAGGAAAAGGTTTCTAAGAGCGACCAAAAGCAAATCTTTAGAATACGTATTGAAATAAGCGGAGTTTTGTGAAAGGCCATTTGATTCCAAAGATTCAAATGTTTCGTCATCTACATTGTTTCTGCCATTTTGTAACTCGTAATTCTTGTCACTCGTCGTGGGACAAGAAGAAGAATCAGTCCCAAGTAACCAGGCAAACAACCTCCTATTTAGTGACATATCTCTTCTAAGAACAACCGAGACGGCGGCTTCTAAAATTTGAATTCTATCCGATTGCACCAATTGAGAGTTATGAAGTGGAAACCCTAGTAAAAGAAGATCTAAGGCACATCTCTGAACAAGAACACTGGCATCTTGAAGTGCAGCGCACATTCCTCGAACCTGAGAACAAAAACATTACGCAAAGTTAGTTAATCAAAGAATAATTTTTATCTTTAATAAGTTTGCATACCATAGCGTCTATGTCAGTTCCAATGAGATGAAGTTGATCTTCCATGCTTTTCTTTTTATCCAAGTGAAGCAGTACAAAGGTTATAGCTGGTAATCTAACCCCTGGATTAGTTAGTACACAGCGCCATAAACAACCAAAGAAAAAGCTTTGTTCAACTCCATCACACACAGACAGAAGTAAGGAATCAGTTCTGTCAAATCAAATATGAACTTCCAAGTTCTTATAAACCAGTCACTGGTAAAAATAGTTTTTACAATTCTGACCTTTCATAGTGGTCAGAGCCTTCTTCTAAGCCTGGTAAAACTCCTATTAGAAAACCTAGCAATCCTGGCCTTAATCTTTCTCCGAGAGGAACGAAATGCGATTCATAAATGGTTAGTAGAACTGGCCTAACATTCATAGCGGCATTTCCCAATAGGGGAAATAAGCCAGCACTATAAATAAACAGCTCCTGGCTCAACCTCGAGGTGCCAATACATTTGAATATAATGTCATCTAAATTTTACAGCGCGCCGTTATTGAAACTGTTAATTTGATTAATGAAAATGTAAAATAACGCACAAGTTTCTAGGGCTTTAAGATGAACTCCACTTGGGAGAGCCGGGTGAAGACACTGAGCTAACCGTTTGCTTATGGTAATTCTTCGCGGTATAACTGAGAACTTGATGTGACTTAGCAGAACCTTATAATTTTTATTACAAATTAATTATTAACAGAGAAACGCTTATCTTACTTAATTAATATTTTCCGCGGAATGTCACTTACTTTATTTAACTTTCCAAGAGCTGATATCAAATCAGCCCATTCACTCGAGTACTCGAATGTTTTGAGGGCCTTGTCAACAGCAGTAACAAAATTACGATATTTTGGATCACCTAATAGTTCGTACTCTTCAAGAGCAACGCTTGTGGTCATTTTTAACTTATTTCCGAATGAACTATGACTAGAATTAATTTTTATCTATACCAGTATACCTTCCATTTCGGTCTGCAACATTGAACCCACCCGCACAAGGTAAATGGATCAGATAAGGTCATGTGACTAGTGACTGGCACTGACTGCGATTGGTCACCGTTAGCACAGAGAATATAAGGGAGGAGTGGAAGCTCCCCCGCTCCACAAGCGTAAATAGTTATGTCTCGCTTAAATTATACTAGCGGCAAGGCTAGCGGTACGAGGGAGTTTCCGGCTCAATAGCGCCACCTACGATACCATTTAATGTCTCAAACGGAAATGCCTCGGTACTGCGCATTGAAGATGCGCGGTAGAAAAGCGAGACAAGTTTTGCCCCTCTTTCCACTCCTCCCCTATACTCTCTTTGCCGTTAGAGGGAGACAAAGGTTTCGGCCCTTTAACAGTTTACAAACGCTAAAACTATTTTTATTCCTACGGGGTTTAACGTTAAGTGTTATTGCGCTTGAGGATTCGGTTCCGCTGTTTTCGTAAGCTGTCGTTGAATGAAAGTATCGTATGCTTAATCGCGCGCTCTTAGAATGGTTGTAAATCCGTTGTAAAAATCCGGTTTTGCAATGGAAATTTGATATTTTCTAATGGTGAAAATATGCACGGGTTTATTCAGACCGGTTTTATATATACCCTGTATTAGCAGCGCGTTCCGATTTATTACGAAATTCTAAAAATGTTTCTATGATTTGTCACACATGTTTATAGAATGTAAATGATTGAATGCTGTAAAATTGTATTTAAGAATCAAAGATACACCGTGGATTCGCTTAGGTTTCAAAATTTACTTTATTGTTAATAAAACGTGTAGGGTTATTGACACTTCGTAAACTTACCTCCAAGTATTATAAAACTCAAGATGGATACTATAGAAGAAAGCCTGAGTGAAATTTTAGAAGGCAAGGCGGTTTCAGACGAAATTGGTGAAATAGTTGATTTAACACTCGCGGAACAATTAGAGGAATTGGGTAAGATATAATTGGGTTATTTTGTCAATGTATTTGATAATTAAACAACTCATTTTCTAGCCTCAAAAGGTATAGAGTCCAATGCAGTGCCAGATTACACCCCTGTTATTAAGAAATCAGTTAGCTATATAGTTGCTGCAGCCCTTGTTAATGAATCAAATGAAATATTAATGATGCAAGAAGCTAAAAGTTCATGCGCTGGCAGTTGGTATTTACCAGCGGGGAGAATTGAACCAGGAGAAACGATTATTGTAAGTAACTCTTATAACCCACCCTTGAATATTACCATAAGTTCATAAGCTACGTTCCATAAGTTTGTCACTGGTTACTGAGAGCTTGTTATGAAGTGACCTATGTCATAGATACTCTTAAAGCGACGCCTGGTGAGGCGCTGTCAAAGGCTTAGCACAGAATAAATAGGAATATGGACTGCAAAGTGCAAAAGCGCGTGTAGTCAAGTCTCGCGTCCTTCCTAAACTATCTAGAGCTGTAAATCTCTAGTATTATGAAGTATAGAGTGCTGTCAGAAGCGCCGGTGTGACGTCACCCATGCTTTTTTCCCATAAAGAAAAATCGGTAACTGTCATGGCCGCTCATTGCTAAAGGCAGACTCGTGACGTTTAACCTTGGATCTGACGTCACACCTGACAGCACTCTATAGAAATTGTCATACTCATGGAACATATCTTATAAACTTATGATATTACCCGTTTCTAACTATCAAATCTGACACAGGAAGCTGTAAAAAGGGAAGTAGTAGAAGAGACTGGCTTGGAATTTGAGCCCACAACTCTTATAATGGTTGAGACGGCACAGGGGCAATGGTATAGGTTTGTTTTCACTGGCAAAATTACCGGAGGAAAGCTCAAAACAGTGGCCAATGCTGATTCAGAAAGCTTACAAGCCAGTTGGATTAAAGATCTGGATCAATTTACCCTAAGAAGCAATGACATCCTACCATTGATTGAAAAAGCCCGTTGCTACAATGATAAAACCTCGAGAGATCCGTGGCACGGCAATTTAATGCCCACTGACAGACCTCACACTAAATTATTACTAAGATTGGTTATTATAATCAGAAAGAAAACAAAGTATTCCATTAAACTTTTTAAAAAAATTGTTTACACTTACCTTGACATTAATTTACAGTAACAGAATTCACGTACTCGTCTCCGAAAAAGAATCGGCTCATTTACCAACATGCGAAATTCATCCAACAAGAAACTTTCATTCCACAATAAAAAAATATATGCAGCATGTTTTCGGAGAGCAAGTACCGCCTCATAAGCCCCAAGGAGTACTTTCAGTAGAATACAGTCCCTCGGAAGTTGAAGAAAACTCTGAAAGGCACGATGGACTTTGCTTGACTCTTTTGGTCCCTTGTAAAGCGGCTCTTGAAGATGTTCATCCCGGAATTGGTTATACATGGTTGGAAGTCAACTCTACTCTAGGAAACCAGCTTTTAAGTCGTACTGCAAAAAATATGCTGGTTGCCTTGCACGTTGTTCGCTAAATGATACGCTCAATATGATTAAAAAAGTGTGTTTTGGAGAAGCCGGAGTTTGTTAAATTTTTGTTTTAAATCTGGTTGTGTCAAAGTTAAAGTGGCCATCTTCCATATTTCTCAGATTTAAATTTCATCCCCATCTTCCAATCCAATTAGCCTTATTCCTGATCAGCGCCACCTACCCATAGCGGCGACTTTGAGAACTACTGTAATCGGCAAGCCAATTAGATGTCGCTAAAATCTGGTGACGTCACTGACGAGCACTCTCGGGGGGTCTTACCAAAAACGACGTCACCAGATTTTGGCGACATCTGATTGGCTTGGCGATTACAGTAGTTCTCAAAGTCGCCGCTATGGGTAGGTGGCGCTGATCAGGAATAACCAGCTAATTAAAGTGCCTCTTTTAATTTGTTAATGTTAATGATCGTAGCTAAAGGTGTATCATTATTATTTAAACTTTTATTTTAATTTAAGTGTGTTAAATTGTTTTTAATCTTAAAAAGGATATACTTATTTCTAAATTGTTTTTTGTACTGACTGAGGTTTTCAACTTTTTATAATGAAAAATTTGGGTTAGATTTTAAACAGGATGGTTTGTGAACTATTGTAAAAATTGGATCTGATAATAAGATAATGTATCTAGTGATTTAATATATAAATAAAGTTATTTGTTTGAATAACTTGTACACTTCATTTAACAAAATTATCAACGTGGTTAGTGTGAAAAACATTTTTATTGAAAGTTAAATAAAAATGAGACCATGAAAGTGGGTTATTATGGTTAGTAAACTTAAGTAATGAATGAATATTTCATGTTGGAATTGTGTTTTAAGATATGATACGCCTTACACTCCTGTTATCTCAAGGAGTAACAGTGACAATGGGATGTGGACCACTTTGATTGGGTCCAGGTTGTCCTTGATTAATACTGCTACCAGAAACATTAGGTCTATCTGAAGGAGGCACTGATCCCGCGGTAGTGGTGGTGGGTGGTTGGCGAGGCAGAGCATAAGGACATCCCAAAAACTGGTCAGCTATACGCCCTGCTTCTCTCAAGCCACTAAGTAATGCTCCGTGTACCGTGGCGGGGTAGTTTCTAATGGTGTGTTCTCCACCGAAAAAGAGACGCTGTACTCCAGACTGCACAGCTGATCCAGGAATAACTGATGGAGGAGTAACTGGCGCCGCCAGGAGATCATAATCATTTCCTTGAAAAGTGAATAGGTTTTGGTGTTAATAAAATCTGAACAAGAAAGAATATTTTTCAGAGATCAATCTCAGCTTACCAGAAGATCCAGTAGCCACATATGAGTAAGATCCACGGGACCATGGGTCACCTCTCCACCTGGTTACTACAGTTTCTTTCGGCTTTATAAAAAATAGTCGTAAAATCAGTTATAGTTCAAATATTCCTATCTCGGAGGATATTTATTACCTGCGGAACCGCGTTGTTTCCAAAGATGCCCTTCAAAACAGCGACACATCGACCAACAATGACGTCATCGCTGACATTCTCCATGATAGCTGCGGCTTCCCCAGCTACCAGAGCTAAGAGAACGGGTGCGCGATAAAGATTCCAAAACAGGAAGAGTTCTCCCCTGCTGGCAGTCGTCGAACCAACGTGACCAAAAAGATTGGCATTTGGATCCCAAAATATGCTATGATTAGAGGTAGAAATTTTTATAATGGTTCATGACGCGAGAGGATCTTTGTCATAAGTACCGATCGAAGCAGAGGACCACTTTGTTGAGATTCCCGTAACCAAGACGTTGAATAGCTCCCACTTTCCATTCCGGAAGTGGAGGAACAAACTGTACGGTGTTGGGAACCGATTGGTTTCCTTGTACCGCTTGTTTCAGAACACCGAGAGGAAGGGTGCATAAAACAGCGTCTCCTTTGAAACTGACAAGTCCTCCGTTGTTATTTCGAGTGTTGTAGGTCAAAACGTCAACTCCATGAGGCATGCAACGAATCTGTTTAACGGCAGTGTTCAATTTGATATCCAACCCATCGGCCAATGACACGGGGACGCAGGAATAACCATTGCGAACTAAAAAATTCAACAAAAGACAAAACAAAATTTAATAAAGGTTCTTAAAGTTCTTAAACAAAAACTTAATTTCTATGCAAAATATTGGGGAAGTTTCAGAAAAAAATGTTTTTACTAGGGCCTCGCAGAAAAATAAATATAATAAATATATAGACAAAATATAAAAAACTACGCCGCAGAAAGTTAGTTTCCTTCAATATTGTTTCACCGCAACCCGGCAAAATTGTCCACTCTGTCGTAGAAAATGAAAAATTGTTGAGGCGGAAAGAAGGATATGTGACGACCAAAAATAACAAGGGTATTAAGAGAGGACGAGCCAGGGAACAGAAAGGTGTTAATTAAAAACGGGTCGGTCGCGACTTGAAAAGACAATGTTGAAGGATGAGGGAAAGGTCAATTCAAGAATCGCGCTGTCGAGCGCTTGTAGGGTATATCTCGATGTTACCATTACCAGTGAGCAGGGTCTCATATAGGAACGTAAAGGATCACTAACCCGTTAGGGAAAATTACGTAACGGGCCGTGAGAAACCAAACCCCAGTGTATATAAAAGCTCGACAAACAGAATGATCCCGAGCGTAGAATAATATTTACGTCATCAGTAGCTTACTTTAATGAATTATTAATCTCTACCTCCGCTCCCCGACTAGGATTGTACCTCTAAAACGCTCGTTATAGCCGGTCAAAGGGAATTTCGGGACTGAAAGACTATGTACTAGGTTATGTTATAACAGATAACTTCAATATTTAAAAGGCGTGTCGTCGCCAAGGCGCAATTTAAACCAAGGGGGACACGGGTGTCAAAGCAAATTTCGGACGTTTACACGCGTTTATTCGCCCTCAAACCATATTTAAGAGACGCAGAAGGTTCACTTGAAAGTGGCAGAAAAATTATGGAACATACTAGCGCCCAGGGATAATTACTAGGTGTCTGAGCGGAGCGAATCAGTTCCGCGTACCCCTAGTAGTAGGTACCCACCAACACTGGACGCGAAACCGAAATGACGAAATAATAGGCCAGGGTGAAGGGAATAATATAGATCACTGATGGGTCCCGGAGCGGACAGGTGCCCCGTTTATATAGGAATAAGGCAATTACTCGGCCCCAGAGTCGAGGAATTGAAAGATGCTATCATCACCCTTAGATGGGACCGCACACGCCGGGCTGACGACCGTCTTTCGTGACCAAAAGAGGAAGAGACCTTCGGGATTCATCTTAGAAATCTTTACGTGATAAATCGTCCTTGAAACAAAGTGGACAGACGGGGAAAGATTTTCATAAACATTTTCGCGAGAAATTCAGGCCGGTGTTAGAGGGTCAACACGAACTTGGCGACCTAGAGGTCGACCCGACGCCTGCTTTGGTAAAAGGCAATTACTTCTAGAGATTGTAACGTTCAGTATTAGCGAAGTAATTCGTTTTTTCTAAAAAAAAGTGCTTAAAAGATTTCATTTTCACACGATTCCTCCAGCGCCAAAGTTTGTTTTTCGTCTCCCTATCTTCGAAAGGTCTTATCCCATTCCACACGAACTACGCTCGTTTAAAAATGCAAACAAGTTAAAAAGGACGAACCGTGAAGGGAGAAAAATTGTTTTAATATATCCAAAACCTGGTAAACCCGGCATTCGGGTCGCGTCTCAACTACGCCACAGCTCTAAAGATTGCTTATCGAGAACTTCGGGAAAGAGGATTTTTTTTTCGTCTTCTTCATTCTTAATACGATAACAACCGAGACTAACCCAAGGATGGCATAAACGATCTTATATTACAGCGGGACTAATCACGAGACTCTCATTCCGCCAACGCTAAACGTCTGGATATTGGTGAAAGAAGAAAACCCAGTTTAGCCAGTTTACATCATCTCGATCGTGGATACTTTAGCGAGGTTTATTTTAAGCTCGGGAAAAAAATGTGGGCTCGCGATGACCGGGTATGATATCACCAATTCGCCTTACAGGCACCCAGAAGAGAGTAGAAACTTTATTTTAGAAATTTGCATAACGCTATAATGGCTCAGCGAGAGGGGTGAAGGGATGAATATTTTAAAATATCGGTTAGAGTCGGAGATCAGAAGATGCAAAGAGGATATATTTCTGTTTTATTTATTGTATGATATTAGATGTAATTAGCATTTTTCTCATCAATTACTCGGGGAACTCGAAAGTCCCTGCTCCCCGGGCAACCCTATGTGTAAAATTAACAAGGAGAACTAATGTTTCTCGTCCGGGCTTCTGAGGTTTGAAGCTAATTGTTTCGAAAAGGGTGGCGCAACGAGAAAAGATTTGATTATGTCTATGAAGATGGAGAAAATTATGAGCAAAATTATTAATATTAGGCGGATAAAATTTGCCTGCAAAGTGTAAACAAATCGATTACGCGAACACCTATCATCTAACAACACGTTTTATTAGTTCATTGAGGTGGCTCGCTAGACTATGATCTTAATGTTATTAAACCAGAACGAAACTAAGGCAGGGCCTTTCTGTAATATCCGGAATCAATCAGATTTGCTAGAAGGGAAACAAGGAATTCGATAGGGCATGCGAGGCGTATTCCTTACACGTTAGCCATCCAGCTTGTATTATTGATCGCGCCTAAATAGCTTCGAGTTATTTCGTGAAATGCACCGTGCTCGTACTGGCAGCTTTTAGAGACATACTAGAGCGAATGAAGGAATTCTATAATGGAGGATTCGTAAGCTATTCAAGCCAGGAAAGCATTACGAGGCCGGAGCTTTGTTATTTTCAGCTTATAAACTGCGCGTAAACTCGTACTAATGCCGAATCTTAGTTTTGTTTTAGACACTTAAGAATAAAGATAGAGTATGTCTTTGGCAAAATGGAAATGAACGACGCGAAAACTCTAATCAAGATGATTGATTAATGAATATTAATAAGAGACCTTTCTCGGCCCATATGTAAATCTTAAACCCAATCTCTACCTATTCGAAATGTCAATTCCCGAAGATATACGATTTGCCCAAGTGGCTAAATTAGTTAAGCCTCGAAATCTCCGGCTAGCTAGGCTTCGGGCTAATAGGAAGCCAGAAGAGACGGTAGAGAGAAGTCTTTACTTCGTGGACTTTAATTAGTTGTTCGGGGGATTATTTAACGATAGTGAAATTTCATTGAATGAAGGGATAGTTGCTCGTATAGGAAACTCAAATCCAATTTAATCTCTAATCTCAATAGAGCCTTCCAACGAGTTAAAGGGGTGGTGCACGAACATACATACTAATGAAGTACGTCCAGGCGGACGTATTTTGAACACACGGAACTGGGTTAAAACTTTTAGCCAGTCTCTATAAAATTCAAAGAGTTTTAAACAACACATCTCAAAGGACGTGAACTTGGTTTTCGCGTGGGAATCAAAATTAATATACTATAGTAAAAACAGCCATGAAAAACGTTGCAAACAAATTGGGCTAATTTTCGCACGGGCTTTTAAGCAAACGTTTTTTTTCCTTTGCCTATTTTTATTTGTATGAAAGAATCTATTCAAAAATGAACGCGAGAATATGGGAGAGATGAAAACCTCGCGGTATGGTTTTGACCCTCGGGATAAAGTCCCGGGAACCTCCCCTCTCGCTACATCATTTCGCGGGATAAAAGATGAAGAAAAATCTAATAAAAGTTCTGGGGAATAATTATTTTCTCCTTCATTGATCGCTCGATTCTAGAGTTCGCGCGTGAGTGCGTGGTACCTTCTTTTCTTGGCAATAACGAGAGCGCGAGAAGATCAAGAGACTGTGAATGGGAGAAGGAAAGAAAATAGCACCACCGCCTCCACGCAGATGTTTAATTGTAAAGAAAAATAGCTTGTTGATGGTGGCGGTTGGTCCGCCGTCCAGTTGATGTCGGTACCGATAAAAAGGCCTTCATTCAACGAGCTAGCTCCGAATCCGCCCTATTAAAGCGCACCAAGCACCCACGGGGGTACCCCCGTCATACCCCTGGTACGCTTTGGAACATATAAGCAGTATACCGAGCTAAAGAGACTGGGAGAGAGTGGTGCGCGGATATATACACCGTCAAGAAAGAGGCGGTAAAAGAGTCGACCCAAACTGTCTGACCCTTGAAACGTGGCTAACAACAGACACCCTCTTCTTTCGCCGTGGATAGCATGAGAGAGAACTAAAACTAGTCGTCTCTCTCGAATCTATCTGGCTGGCAGCCCGGTTGGCATGCCAAGTTTTTCGCAGTGGGTCCCTCTAGGGACAAGGAAAGTGAAGGGAGGGTGGAATTGAAGGATGGAGCCCTTGGAAACACACTCCTCCTCAGCTTCACTCCCATCTTTCAATCCATTCCACGACCATTCCTCTCTTACTTTTCTCCTCCAAAAAAACTAGTCGGTCTAGTTGCAACTCTAAAATATATATATTTTTTTCTTTATGGGTCACGATAATCCCATGTCTGCGCCACCCGTCTCTCCGTAGTCTGCCGAGCTATCGTTTCATGGCCAATTATTATAATCGAAGTTATTTCAAAAAACGAGCATATTTTATATTCGTAGTAAAGATTCGTCTCACTTGACACTAAAGTCAAATATTGTTTGAAAGTTTCATTTCAAAGAAAGTAGGGTCAGGTAATATGGGGTCTTACGATATGAGACACGGATACTTTACGTTCAAAGGACGACGAATTTCCAGGGAATTGACCCTAATTTTCACTCAACTTACGAAATTAATCAAACCATCTTTGGGTATAATAATATTAAACCAGCATTAGATAATTAGAAAGAGATTTTAATTCCCAATTGTGGTCTAAATGGAAATTGATTAAAATTGTTCAGTTTTTTAACTCAAGCTAAAATCAGAGGCTCTAAGTGACAAAAGTACAACATAATATTCCGGATGTAGATTAAAAGTCAGCCGGGATGCGAAATCATATAGATGTCCCCTGATAATATAATATCGGTGTAGTCTACATCCCTCGAGACAGCAGAATCTCTGCTCCAACTTTTAAAACAAATCCGTAAATATTCACCAACGACAGAGAGAACGAAATAAAAATTACCCCGGATAATGAACCAGGCCCTAGACCTAATTAAATCGAATCCCAAAATCCTCGAAGAGAGATGAATTGATAACGTGGGATATTAGGATATTATATCAGCGAAGCATTGTCACCCGACGCCTACAATGAATGCGGGGATTGTTGTTTTCCAAATAGCCGATCTTCCCAATACAAGGTGCTATTGACCACAAATATAGACTATCCAACAACAAGAGATTCAGCGTGTTGGACGATAGGACATCAGTTAGCTCTATATAATAAAAGCCAGACTCGCTTGGGACTAGTGTTAAGGGTTACGTGGCCCTTTCGTGTCTCATCTAAAGTCCAAGTTAGCCTAACCAACAAAGTCATCAGTTACCTCTATACAAGTTAACCAAAATCCCTTGACACTATTACCTAAAAGCCAAAGAGGCTTCAATGGTGCAAAGTCTCATTCACCTAGCCGATATACAACTCTATCCTAAAGCGAGGAATTTAGACGAGTCTACTTGTACCTCCAAACGTTGGTCAAGTTGGTCTTAACTACGACTTCATTAACCTTTTCGCTGAGACGATATTCAAACGTTAACGAACTAGGCGGGTAAATGAGCCGGAAAAGAAATCGTAGACGATTACAGAGTGGACTCGATGGAGCCCGTGAACGTTGCTAAAGTCACGTCGACCGCTGGCTACTGTCCAGTTTGGTTTCAACCATGACACAAGAACAGAAGGAGAGCGACAGAGAGGAGAAAACGAGGCTTATCGGTGCCGGAGATAAAAGGATAATAATTATCCGTACTAATTATAATACTCTTTAGGCAAACTCAAAGAGGAAAGAGGATGTACGCCGACTTCTCTCATCGATTCCAGGAACGTCGGTGGAGAAAGAGGGCATGGCTGTCTCTCGGTAAGGGAAGGAAGCGTGCTCAATGCGCGCGGCGCTAATGAGTTGAATGGGATTAAAACTTTTCGCTCCCCATCCTCCTCATTTTCCCTCTATAGGTATCTACTTCATAGAAAATCCCACGACGGTGTTTCGTAAAATTAAACCAAAGACGAAGAGCAACGGGGAGACGTTTAATCCGTATGGATACCATTTCGAACTTTCCAACGAAGCACTTCGTCTCATTCCGAAAACTCAATTTTATTCCACTATTCCACAACGGTTAAAGTTGACGCGAACAACAATGTGACCTAACTTCGACCATGCTGTTCACAGAAAGTGAAATATACTGCGCCAACATAAATTTCATAAACAGTCCGGGTTTGCTGAAGAAACGGTTCTCAATGGCGTCCACCAACTTATTCGGTTTCCTCGGTATATGTTCGAATTCGTATAGGTGGTGTAAACCTTGATAAAAGTTTGCCGTGTCTCATAATCACGAGTTTCCCGGGTATCCTGACAAGTCCTTTTCCATCAGCTAAGTTGTTTACGAGCCCCACCTAGACTCGTCATCTCGCGACTATAGCAATCTCCGGCTGATTTGAAATCCCAAGACCAGGCGCTAACATTTTTCAAAAGGATAAGGAAACGGTGATGGTTTGTCGAGGAGGGTTAGTGAGGCCAAGAGGGGAAGTGTTATGGAAGAAATTATAGACCAAATGAGAAGGAACTGAACGACGAACATCGGGGGTTAAGAGAGAGAGGAGCGGAACGTTTTTCCCGGGGATGTCGCGGAATAAAACCCCACCGGAGAGTAATCCCCTTCTTTTAATGGATGGCGGATAATTAGGAGAGTCGAGAAAGCGGCGCTCGGACACGCGTGGGGGTTTCTTCCTTAAGGATAAGAGCGAGCAGTTGGGGGTAAAAGGAAAGACGGTGGTAAGAGTGTGAATGGGTCTTGTTAAGTCCGCGGACAGAGCTCGGCGCGGTGATTGGGATTTGATGGATGGTTCCCTTCTCGGTTCGAGCTAGGAGAAATCTCCGCCAACTCGAGTTTCCCCGAATACAGCTGCTTCTTCTCTTGATTTCTTACCGAAACAGACTTCCGCTCTCAACCTCCCCTCATCCCCGTAAATCCCCCATCTCTTCGGGCTCGCTCTTTAAGAGAAATAAGGAAAAGACGCTGGACCCGACTTCGAATGTCTCAAGATTCCCCGAGGTGCTGGCTTAATGCGCCAAGAATCCATCCACGCACGGAGCACGATGGAAGAGAAGTTTTGGCATCTCTCCTCATCCGCCATATACCGAATGGAATATTATCTATCGCTCTCCTAATCGACCTGATTGGCGCTTGTCGTTATGCCTTTTGATTCTTACTCCGCGGTAAACGAGAAAAACCTTGAGACACGAGTAATCAGAGCGCTCGCCATCCTTAACGAGGAAGCCACTTACGTACGAGTCACGACTTCTTTTTCATAGTCCATTTAGTCAAAAACGCGTGAAATCGTTATGATAGTACGAACTATAACCTTTGCCCGGTATGCGGGATCGAAAACCAATTTCAGCTTTTCATATTTTGTTTCCGACGTCGAACTATAGTATACCAATTCCAGGTGTACCGCGTAAAATAAAACGAGGGGTTCGCAATATATATGCAAAATAGGCCTAAACTTACAACATCTTTCTCCAGTAGCCATCAAAAATTCGCCTTCATCTTAACTTCAACGTTGGTGAGGAAAAAAAATTGAAATTTTTTGATTTTATTTTCGAAATGGTTTTGGTACTTCTTTCCAGGGTAGAGGATATGGATGGGTCGGCCGTCAACTCGTCAAAAGGAATGGCGGAAATAGAAATGTTTTAACGTCTAAGTGAAAAAGACAGGTAACCTTATATAAAAAAGAAAAGTACAGAGGAAGAAATACTGCGTTGAAATTCGAGTCGGTGCGAAAACTGGACAGTGCTAACGGAAAATGGAAAAAAAATATATTTCTGGACCTAACATTTGAACGTAAGATTTTCGAGAGCTTTCAATGTCGGTGACGATGGAACAAGGTTTAACACTACAGCCTCCAGTGTAATATTCTAATAAGAAATCAAAAGGGATCCTTTCAAGTGCCCAGACACGGAACTTTCTTTGCTTACTGAATTAGGTTTCGGAGAATAACTTCGTGTATACAAGATAAACAAACTTCAGAAAGATGCAAACTAAATTTCTATCCAATAAAAAAAATAGGAAGATTTTTTCGGCGTTGATTTTAGATAGGACGTTTCCAAGCCTCTTTTCAGCATTCCGAAATAAAATTCTTTTGAAAGAGCCATTTAACAGAAAAAGCTAGGTATAACATCGATGGAACTCGAAAGGTGTAAGGGCGACCTTTTTGACACGAATAGATAGACGGTAACAAAGTTTAGAGCGTGCATGGCGACAGACAGAAATCTAAGACGAAAAAGGGGAGAGATTAAATTAAATTTCTCAAATTCCCTTCACGCTATAAACCGTTTAGAAAATTTAGAGACCTACAGCCCGTTTTTATTGTATAGCGTTTTAAAAACTATATAGGAGAAGACGATCGAGACGGGGGGGGGTGGAAAACTTTGACTGGTAGAGATGATAAGAAGAGAAAGAAAATATTTCTGCAACCATCTTTAGAGTGATGATAAAGAATATCATCCATCATGAATCGGGCAATATATCACAATAGAGTATAGAGAGAGAGAGCCGGGGCCCGTCCACGCAACGAACCAACCACGAGGAAAAGAGAATCGAAAGATCCCTTCGAGCTATATTAATTTTTGACATTGAAGCTCCTAAGCCACCCTTAAAGACTTCTCTCTCTCTCTCTCTTAGGGACTTTGGGCAAGCTTTTGAAATAATAATATAAAAAAAAAATCATAGCCACCCAAAAAGTTGGGATGAAAAATTGCACGGGTGGCGATGGAAAAAAATGCATGGTCCTTGAATAATTTTGAAAATAAAAAAAAAATTTAGAAGAAAATTTTCTTTCACTCCCTCACGTTCTTATCGAGTCAAATCCTTATCAAACTCTTTGGTTTGTCGTAAGAAGGAATGACGACTTTTAAATTTTACCTGGGGCTCTTTAATCCTTGCACACATTCGTAAGGAATCAATGGGTCACAAACCCTCTCAAAATTTTTGGTACGACATCAACGGAGTGTTCAAAAATTTTGTTAATTCACTAACTTATTATCCTTGCCCTGGAAATAATTTCAAACAGTTTTGCATGCATAGCAAAATAAATATATACTATTCCTTGTCAGATCTCGGTCTGTTTTAGGGAATAAATAAAGATAGATGAATGTGAACCTTAGGATAAACGCTATCCAGGCCACGTTAAACGCGTCTTGGGAGTTTGGGACCATACTGAACGCCCAAATGGGTCTTTGGAGTTTTGAGGCGGAAAAACAAAACGGGATAAAAATTGTGGAAAAAAATAGAAAGTAAATCCCAAATCGCCAGAGAGATCGGGGGTGTTTGAAGAATCAAAAAAAAAAAAAAAAACCAATCAAAACTAAAAACAAGGTTACCCTTTTTTTTCTTCAGTATTTTGCTCCTCAAAATTACCACGAATCGATAAAGAAATCTTTTTTCACTCCCAAATCGAAATTTCCCAAAGAGTGGAAAAATCACTCGATTTAACAAAAATCCGGACGTTCATTACCCCGAAGTTACCAAACAAAAAGACCTATAATGCCTTGTGGTATATTTTCTAATTCTTTTTCTCTAGTAAACAAATAAGTTCGTGATAATATACTTTCCCAAAATACGGATGATCAAATTATAAAAATCATCCTAAAGGTCTGAGAGTCGTCGTAACAAAACTCACGGTGATTGTGCATGAGGTTGAAACCAGTTGAGCACCTCGTTACACCCATGGTTTGAGTTCAACCATTAATATCTCATCCTCAAAATTCAACATATTGCTAAGCCTAACTTAGTAGATATCGATGAAAAAAAGGAATACGGCTACGAAACCGTACTGAATTACCTAATTGGGATAGACTTAATGTAAAACCTAGACAAGGAATGTTTAAAAAAGATAAGAACGATGTGATAAAAAAGAGTGAGAGAGAGAAATTTCGTGAAGGGGGATTTGTGGTTTTCGTAGAAGAAGGGGGAGGGCAGGTGTTGGTGCCTGTTAGGCGAGAATGAAGGTGGCCTCTTTAACCATTATCACATACATCACGCCTACAAATGGCGCTATTTTTTCTCTATCAACCCTCAGTTTTTTTTTCTCCTTGGCTAAGCTTAAATATTTTCTCTTTTGCTTCAATGTCATCCCCTTAAATCTTTCATCGTCGGAATGAGCGGTTTCTTATTATGTAATAGGGTGGTGGTGGTGGTGGAGGTACGAAAGAGAATTCGATTTTTTCATCAAGGGAGAATATTTTTTTCCAAATAGAAGAGATCAAAAAGGTTAACTTAAACAACTCACCCTTTTTACCAGCCGAATAGCTAAAGAAGAGTTGAGTTAAATGGGGGGAAATTGAGATTCCACCCTCTGCTTTCTATACCAGATTATCTTCTTAAAGGTTAAAGGGAAGGTGAACGTAACCTAATCTAGACTCGACTGTGATATGTTTCTTGAAAGGCAACTTGGACAAAAATAAAATAATTTCACCTTTCTTCAATCTCCCTTTAAACTAAGGTAAAAAATCAACAGAAAAACCGAGGTAATAACAGGTCTCTGCACACAGTGCGCTTTCTAAAGTGATTCCAGATCTATAAGCCTCACGTTTGCTTTTTATGCGCAGGATAAAGGTGGAATTTCTTCCATAGAATATTAAACGAATAAAAAATACCAAAATAAAATATAATATAATATAATACAAAGTCTTTAAAAGTCTGACTATAAAAAAAAATCAAACCACATTTAATGGAGTCTTAAGTTCCCCAATGATTTCTTATTTGTTTATCCACTTCAATTCATCCTAGCCCTATTTAATGATCAGAATATTGACCTATTTTGGTCTACTAAACGGGGATTATTTTGGTTCACTAGTCCTGGGAGTATCTTTCAATTCCCAACCAGAACTAAGCCTATATTTCTAGTCCCTAAAACCTAGGCTTAACTATAGATTTTTTTCCCCACAATAAAATGACCCCTTTTTTCCCTCAGGGTTACGCTCTAGGGTTAAGTTAGCCCACCAAAAATGGCCCTAAATAAATCAATACGAAAAACCAATACAAATAGAATTCAGAAGAGAGAGAAAACGTCCAATATGGCTTGGAGGAAGATAAAGTTACTGTAGTAGTCAGTCTACCCACTATCAACGTAAACGAAAAAGTTACTATTACCCCAAAGGGGGTCCTAGGGACCTTAAGATACAAGGGAAACTGGTCCCTCAACTAAACACTGCGCGAATTGGGAATAGGTACATCAACATTGAATCCCAGGACATAAGCGAGGGTTTCTTTTCCTCCAGTTTCTTCTACACAATTTTATACTCAACCTCAATAGATCATACAATGGCAATTCTGGACTAATGACCAAGATAGTCTTATTTATCCAAGCCCTACGAGGAGAGAGAGAGAGTGAGAGAGTGAGAGAGAAAAGAAAGAACTGTAGAAGAAAGTATACAAGAAGAACCGCGATGGTAACATCTTTCTCAAACAAGACACTACCGTTTGTTTCCACGCTTCCCCCTATTCTCATACTTTCCTCTGGATCAAGGGAGTATTCCGAGAGAGAGAGAGAGAGAGAGAGAGAGAGAGAGAGAGAGAGAGAGAGAGAGAGAGAGAGAGAGAGAGAGAGAGAGAGAGAGAGAGAGAGAGAGAGAGAGAGAGAGAGAGAGAGAGAGAGAGAGAGAGAGCATTGTGTGTATGTGTGTGTTTTACTTTACGAGAAAATAAAACAGTGGAAAACAGTAGAAACTACATCAGACCCGCAGCTATCTTGTATTCAATATTACCAATTCTATGCCCAATTTCGAGTCGTGCATTTGAATCATCGGGATTAGCCGGAAGCTTCGCCTTATTTGTGTAGCATCCTCATACTAGACAAACCTCGTTCCTTTCCACGCTATTAAACCGTATTAAGTAGAAGCTGTTGCGTATTGTTACGCGTAGATATCGCTATACTTTGAGCATTGATCTCTATTCAACCTCTGCAGAGTGGACGAATAATAAAAGAGAAAAGATTGAGAGAAGGAAAATAGAGTGCTAAGAGAAAAGGCATTTGAAAAGAGAAGATAAAATGAACAGGGGGTGCATGCATGCCTTCTTCAATTTTGAGTGTGTACCGCAAGGATTTTTCCTTTTATTCTTTTACCATCTTATAGTGTAGCTCTGATCCGAACAATAGAATTTATATACGAATTCGGTGTGTGATATAAAAATAAATAAAATGAGATATACTATTGGAATAAGGAACGGCGTGTTCATTACGGTACAATGGTACAAAAATTTTACGGTCTGCGCAAACTACAAATGTACCTCAATTGAGTCGCTGATGCTATAAAATAAACCTTTCCAATTTAATTTTAAGTCTAGACACGGTGCGAGTGTTTCGGAGAGACTACTTGATTCCTCATTACAATTCGAATGGGGAAAAAACACGAAACCAAGGCAAGATTGAACTATATAACCCCTTCTGAATGAAGTGTAAATAAATAAATAAAATCTAGGGTAAAGAAACATTCAGGAATGCAATAATGCTTGTATTAGGGTATAGGATTCCATCAATTCTGGGGTTTATTTTGCTTCGAATCAAGCGTGCCCGCAATCGTCAGGAAAAGGGTTGAAGAAAAAAAGAACCCAACGAAAGAGCAATAGTAATTTGATATATTCAATTTGTTTCTAGAGTCAATTCCTATTCCTATTTTGGCGAATTTCTATTTTTCACACTGCGTGTTTAGGTTGTCTCTTTATTTTTATATCCCTGAATAATATTTTGGCAAGGCTTAGAGGCTTTATAACTGAAAACCTCCGCCACGCACGCCATCGAAAAAGATGAAAGGAGCTGCTAGAATCAAAGGGGCTTTATATTCAGTCGTACAGTAACATAAAACTATAACGAAAAAGTATGGGTCTTCTCTAGGGGGCATGCGCGAGAAATAATTAAAAATACTGCTGCGCCATTTTCGTTTAAAGTTTTCTCGTTGAAACCAAAACATAATATAGATGCCTCCACTCTTTCATAAAGAATGCGTGATACACTTATGGAGAGTATGATAAGTTTATGACAGTACACTAGAATAGAGTTTTAGGAATCCCTCTGACGTTTTTAACGTAATTTTCACTTTGACGTGAATTGGAAAAAGGGACTCGACATCGGGGAGTTTGGGATTTTTGCGAGAGCGAGCTTCCAAAAACTGATTTAATATTTAAATTGGAAAAATAAATTGGTAATGGAGTATACGTGGCCCGAAAAAGGGTTCGAAGAAAACACTAAGCCTTTGCTTCTGCATCAAAACTAGCATTAAATGGTTCAATTTATTAATAATATTCGAGTGAGATTTATATATAAAGATATATATTGAAAACCACTTTTTCATAAAAAAACCTTTTAAGTTTAAACTTGGACATCAATGTTTAATTTTATTTCTAAACTTACGGGTTTATTTCTCCTTTACTGATCCTCATTGCTAGGTTAAACAAACAGTGAAAATATTTTTATACAAGCACCCCAGAATTTGTTGAGGCCTCTCCAAATACAGAATAAATTCCGTATAAAATCGGTCTGCATCAGACTATACAGTGGTGGAATTTAAAATCTTTAACCATAAGACTATCATACAATCCATAAGTATGGATCGAAAGGATGTTTACTACATGCACGCATCCTTTAGAAAAAGGCAGCTAGCGGCGCCCTATATTGGCGGATGCCTTGCCTATATTCTCTTCCGAAGCGATATGAACGAAAAACATTTAAACAAAGATGGCAACGCAGGCTGTTTAATTTTGTCTCTTATGGACAATACCGAAACTATAATCCCTAATGGAAAACCCATACTTACGCATTATAGAGTTACGTTTTAACAGATAAAAAAATATATAAGAAACGGTTGTAGCATGGAAGATTCATGACTTTTAACAATAATCGAGTGTGGAGCAATGGCAGCGAATTGTCAGGTATATTCTGTTCCTGTTTTATCACGAGGGTACCAAAAACACATCTACTAGCCCTACAGATAGACAGAGATAAATCTATTGATCGCGTATAAAGTGGAAGCTAGTGCCAGGCACCCTACCCTATAGTATAAAAAGAAAAAGATAAAGAAGATGGAGAAGAAAAAAAGTAAGATAAAAGAGAGAGAGAGAAAAAAAAAGATTTATCCCTTAAGCCTTTCTGGCTCCATCCTAGGTCCATCTTCCCCCGATATCTCTTGTCTCAAGGCAAAATATACTATAGTTTGAAACAAAGTACCACCTTAGCAATACCTCCTTTAAAATAAAGATAACTATACTTTACACCGTAGTAAATTTTAATCTTGGAAAAAGAAAATTGCAACCAGCTTCCACTTCCAGGCAGCGTGGTGTTTCTTTCAGAAATCCTACCAAGTATTTTACTAAATTCTCCCACTAAGAGGGACTGATTTAAGAGTGGAGGAAATTCGAAGGAAGAATAGGCCTATAGTTTTACTTTTGGTATAGGGGTAAGTTAGAGAGGAAAAAGAGGAAGAGAGAATTTCGCCGGCGGCCTATAATGTGTCGATCCGAGGGGGTAGATTTACCTCTTTACCGGAAGATGTGGGAGCGAGAAGAGAGAGAGAGAGAGAGAGAGAGAGAGAGGAAAAACTAGGGAAACTTCCCGCGCTATCCTCGTGATAGGGACGGGAAAAGGGTAAAAACCAACCTTAGCGCGCACCAAGGTGCATTATTCTCCTTAACATATACTCCGCAGAGTGCGGTATACTTTGCAGGAGCAACGGTAAAGGCATCCTAATCATCGGTAACGATGCCAAGAAAGATCGTATAAGCTTTATACAGGGGGGAACTTCATCGGCGGGGTCAAAGTATAGAAAAAGGCGAGTAATCAAATTGCTAGCGGAGCCAAAAAAAAAAGGAAACTGGGAAGGGAAGGAGTAAGGAAAAAAGGAAAAGGAGAAGTCGCAGCAGCACCAGGCATCTTATAACGCGTAGGTTACTTTAGTCTGTCCACGAAGCAATCCCGAATTTATACAAAAGGGGTACGAGGTGTTACGTACCACAAGCTTTCCCGATACTTTGACTATTCAAACTTACCTACGTGAACTAAGGAAAACGCCGTAGGAAGGCGAGGGATAAAAGCCTCGAACTAAGCCCCAGTGTGTCAAATCTTCGCTACTTCCAGCTAGCCATGGCAAGGCCTAACTCAATAGACAAAAACCCGAAACCTCATCCTGTTAGGTATAGAGACCGTCTCGTTCTGTTTTTCAGGAGGATCGAGAGCGTGGGTATGTGTGTATATCAGGGGGGTTTCAGGGTTTTATCCGATCTTAGTTGGATGGCTAGCCGCGGGCTGCGATGGCCGAGCTTTTTCCTCGCCTCTTCTCCTCCCAATTTTCTTTCTTCTTCATTAGCGATTGGGAAATAATATACTGGCATACTTGGCGTTCTCCCCTACACGAATCCCTTGTTACACTGAGTGGGGTTGAGATAGAGTTCCCTATTTTCCAGATAGGTCTCGATAACAAAAGGGGAAAATTCAATTTTACCCGTCTTTCCCCGCATTACGTCTAACCACAACAAGCAATGATGTTCCGGAGCGATAGTAACTTACCCGTATTATCTTTCGTTACTTGAAAACCAGAGGGGAGGAAATTTATTTAAGAATTCAGTCAACCGAAATTTTAAAACAGCTCTAACTAATTTGGGGAACACTAAAATTAATTAAAAATTCATGGCTTTCAATAAAATTAAGCTTTCAAAGCGCTCGCTCCAAATGAAAACAAAATAATTTAATTAAGGCCGGCAAAATACGCCTACGACGGAGGTCAAATTACGACGAATTCACGAGTGAATAAGATAAGCCTAGCGCAAAATTTTAATTACTGCAATTTCATTAGAAAATTAGGCCAAGATAGAGACTAGAGCGAAATTATGATAAAACTTTCCCAATAGTTCTGAGTGCTCTTTCCGTTGTCAAAGATTTAAAAATACCAAAAATTATACGAAATGAGGATCCTGTTCGCGGAAGCTTAAATATTTTTCACTCCGATTAATTCAGCTCTGAAAACGGAGACTCTTCGACAGTTATTAACCTAACATCCTTTCCTCCTCCTCTCTCTCTCTCTCTCTCTCTCTCTCTCTCTCTCTCTCTCTCTCTCTCTCTCTCTCTCTCTTTCCTATCACTCCTACGTATGGAAAAGATAGGAAGCCCAAGAGCAAAGTGACGAGGGATGAAAAGAGGAATAGAGAGACTAGAAAGCTCTCGAAAACTAAAATCCTTTTACATTCGATAGAGGAGAGCTAGGCCTTGGTCATCTAGGGTGCCTATCTCGTGTTACGTTAAAAAGAGAAGATCCTCTTTTGAAAACAAGAGCACCCCTTTTCCAGCAGAGGCATGTCTAACCTTTTCCCCATTTCAAAAGAGCCTAGCGATAAGAGAAGTAAGTATAAGCTTGGGGAGGAGGTGAGAAGCAGTGGCTCGAACAAAATTTGGTGAAGCGGCGAAGTTTATACAGTTTAAAGTTATAGGAAGGCATCCTATTCGAATGAGTGGTCTTTGATGGTGGCCCAAGATCGACGTGTATTCGGATTCTTTTTCTCCGTTTTCGCCGAAAGAGGAGACTCATCGTGCTAGAAACTGGTAGCTTGGGATAAATTAATTGGATGAAAGTACGCTGTGGTGGCGGCGAATTACTGAACTTATACGCCAGGCTGGCAACAAGAAACCCCGCTTTTCAAATTTTCCGCCTTCACTCCTTCGTAATTAGCTCGGGAATTTATCAAGGGGTGGGGAGACGAATACCGCATTCAGTTCAGATCTTCTCCCAGTCATTTACCAATCAATATGGTCGAAGAAAAATACCCTATATATATTTATACACGAGTAAAGAACACGAACTAATAGGATTTGTATCTCTTTTGATGGTATTAACTTGGGGCGCAAACTCTTCCACGCATGCGCGTGTTCGATTCGAAAAGGACAACGAAACCCAAAGCCCATACAACTATTGTCAAACATTAATAGAAATTTCTATATATTTTTGATATTATGAAGGACACGTCTACCAAGAGTTGAAAATCATGATACACCACACAATTTATTAGAAATCTCAGCAAAAAATTGGCTTTATACTTTCGGGTAACTTTTAAGCGGATCACTAAATGCAGCGGTGAGCGAAAACTTCACAACCTAAACCACTTACACTGAGCCAATCATACGCTCGATGTCTCCCTTAACGTTTAACAAAAAGGTTTACAATAAGTCCATATTTAAGGGGAAGAAATTCTGTAATCCAAGTAGCGATGAAAAATGTATCGCAAAACTCTCCAACAAAACTTTCCTGCAATATCGAACGATATTAGGCCTACAATGTTTCGTGTGGTTGATCGCATACCGGTGTTCCCCCACTATTTATTACCTGCGATAATTAAAACGTTATTACCGGCTTCAGTCTAGCGTGTATTTTGTTTCGAAAGTGCGGTGGAAGACCAATGCATGCCCGAAAAATAAAAAAAATTAAAATTACATTTGCAAGCAAGCCAGTCCACGCCAGAGATAGAGAGGGTGGGATGAATGCACACCGCGCGTTCTAGGTTGATTTTCCGGGAATTTGCAACATCAGCAATTAAAAGGAGTCCTTTCCAGAAAAGAGGGGGGAACACGTCGGAAAACTACTGGAGCGTCTTTTCGTTCCATTATTGCAATAATTACGGGTAGAGACTGCGTGCCCTCGCTACACCACACTACCGCCGAATGACACGAAAATTTGGACGACCATGGCGCGTGTGCAACTGGCTAGCGTTGGAAGAGCGCGAAACCGCGAAAGCAAACAAACCGAAAAAGAAAGATGGTGTTATAATTAAGTCTGGGAAGCAGCAGCGTCTGTTAGGCCTTCATTCTATACTAGGGGCTTTGAGTAATCCAGAATAAATTCAACTTTTCCCCATAATATCAAATTCAAATTGTGAAGACCTATTTTTACTAAGATATCAACAGAGGAATGATAATGCCAAACGAAATATTCAAGGGATGACCGAATAAATTCTTGCACCGTAACGTAAACCTTAAATGCGACTGCGGTGGTTATGTTATATAAACGCCGGAAATATTGGATTGTTAAGCCTAAATTGTATAATTTTGATGGCCTTCTATAAACGTCCTTTAATTACGGTGTTTGTCTAAACTGCAACGTGTTATTTAAAAGAAAGAGAATTATGACTATTACGAATATGAGACGAAACTAAAGTGTAACTCGGTATACACAAAATGAAAAATTAATTACTGCGCAAATTAATAACGTATAAACCAAATGAACATCTTTACGGTGAGATTGATTAAAATCATATACTTTTCGTATGTCCGAGTAATAAAATACGACGACTTGGTGAAATTAAAGTTAACTTCTCATTAAAAATAAACGCTTCCGCGAAGGGTCTTGATTATTCTACTAATTTTACCTCCAGACAACACTAACGCTGGCCTGATATCTTCCGCACAGTGCGTGTTTATGAAATTATTTTGGATATTGGATTAAAAATAAACCACAAAGTCTTTTAATTTCTAAATTTAGGTCTTTGTCAAGTGTCAAGCGGGAGTTTCGCGGTTAAGCATAGCACGGGAGAGGACAGGAGGGGTCGAAAATCAAGCAACCGTTTTCAATTTAAAACGGCCTCTTTGTGACAAACAATTTTGGGTGAATTTGGCGGAAGGAGGGCGAGCTCTCCGAGTCCGTGATTGATCCTCTTATACCTTTCAAAATATATACGCGAGGACAGAGTTTTAAAGTCTTCAAACCCTGAGAGAAAGGCGCAATTTCTCGAGAGCCATGAGACGGAAAAGACAAAGAGCTTTCGGAGAAGATGGGCCTGCGCAGCTGGGGCCGGTTTATAAGCTCCAGAAGAATTCCTCGATGTAAATGAAGGGAAAATACGGAAAATCCGAGCGTTGCGACCTTTAACGAAGCGAAACCGAGCGGGGGGACACTAAATTTCCATTTTCTAAGATGCATCTTCATTAACTTTTAGAACAGAGACATCTTGGCCTAGATCAACCCCGAAGATATCTCGCCAAGCTCCTTCCCCGGCACCATAATCCCTACAAAAACCGTTCAGAGGCAGAGTCATTTATAAAATAGTTTTTCTCCTCGATCAAGAAAAATCTATACACTCGCGTACAGCCTCGGTAAGGATCCGAGTTACGCTATAGTTAATGGTTAATACCGATGACAAATTAGGTTCATCCTTACACTGTAACTAACTGTTTAAAGTATTTTTAACCTCGAGAGAATACCAAAGCTGAAACCTCTTAGTCTGGACATAAACTAACGAAGGGTACCTTTGGCTTCGGTATACTCTCTTCACTAAAAATAAGTATAGTTCAACCGATCTCAAAACAAGTAATCGGAGATTTTTTAGCTAGGGGGGGGAGGGTGGATAGTACCATTAACCCTCCTAAGAACTAAGCAAGACAGGATTATCCATACTAAAAAAAACGCACTCCTTAGGGGTCTTGAGATTGATGTTGTCTTGGTCAAGCTTGGTTGCTATTTTCCGCCCTAAAATACAAGCCCAATCAAAATACCTCGATATCTTAAAAAATGGTCCATCTTTTTCAACTAACGCCAAGAATGTATTTATTTACTGCAACAAAAATGTACGATAGTGCATGAAGCCTAGAATAATGATTATCTGTTTGGAAAGTACAAGTAGTGACAACTATTCGTCCATAGTGGGGTCAGTAGGACAAGAGGTACTTACTACGTGTCGATGGCTCAACTTGCACTTCTACAGAATTCAATAACGTCTATACTTGAATGGCATTTACAACTAAATATCCGTTCAATATTAATGGAAGAAGTTAGTAAATTCGTTCTAATGCTTACTGTACGCGCGGATTGACCCTCTGAAGGCAACAAAGAGGATTTAAAAGAGAGCAGTATACACCATCAGCTTAAAATAGTTTTCTCCATAAAGCTTTTGAGAGATTATCCTTGTCTTCTTATTTTATTTGGTACACGGCTGAATTAGATGGAGCTTTTTCTAGTGCACCAAAGTCAAACCAAAACATACCTGCCTCTATTTTCCCACCCTTCAAAGAAGTTCCCGCGGCTAAACGTAAAACTTCAAGAAAAGGTAAGTTATTTATAAAAGCCGCCAGGTTATTTATCTTGGTCAAAAGTTGGTTGCGCGTATTCTCCAGGCTCTTGTAGAGATAGCTTCTCCGTATAAAATTGTTCGCTGACGTTGTTTTAAAAGCATTTTTAATCTCTCAAAGAGCTTATTTATAGAAGATACGCTTTTAAAGCGATGCGTAGAGCGAGCTAAACAAATTATTTCCAAGAAATATCTCAACTTGTAACTCCATTGTCTAATTCAAATATTAATGAAAGACTTCATGATGAATAAAAAAATCTATTAAAATCTTTATAATAATGTTTTTCTAAGAAGTTCACAGGATACAGCGCACAGTTATAGGCCAAACGAACAGGAAATTATACCAACCCTCCCTTATACTTAAGCCTACTTTTTACTTTGTAGGTTTGCGCTTGAATATTAGGCTTCCGTTCGAAGAGTTGATAAGCGGGGTGAATCGAGGTATCGACAAGTTAAGTTTGCAATAGCAACCCTACCAAGGCTTAGGTAGAAATATTATAAAGATAGCTGTCAAATTCAATAGACGTCTTTATACCACCACTTTTCGACGGGAGTCATGCAGTTGACTCTTTCCGGCAGTACGTTTGCGTCGTGCTGGGAAAAAAGCAAACTCCATAACTAAGTTAATGGGTAGTAGCATGAAAACAAAATCTAATTCGTTATATGGCTAGCGTGAGTGAGGGGAAAAGCGTATTTCCCAACCGCCTCTTAATCTGTTGTAAGTGCCCCTGATATCAAAAGCCAACCCTACTTCCTATATACAATACAGGCGTGCAGGCTCGTTGATGATCTTTTTTTTTAGGCTTAACAGAGTTTCACCAGACGGCCTCGAATAGATGACTGTTAGCTTCTCCCTAACACGCGGCACCGGCTATGTGATGTTTTGTTTTTGTCTCCATGGGGACTATTTATAATCACACAAATACGTATTCAATATTCACGACCATAAAGAAAAATAAGCGAGCTGCTATACCTTAGATAAAATATTATTATAAACAGACAGGGCTGGACGTTTCCCCCATGGGGATTTTATACAATTAAGGTTATATATTTAAATCGTAGAACAAGGGTTAGAATAATGTAGTCATTTTAATTTAATATATGGTGTTTTGCTTTTAATCTAATTCCGTTGGAAAAAGGAATTCCATTATTATTTTTGTAAGCTCCCTGTAGAAATGTTTAACTTGCAACACATCAGTGTTCAGGGAGCAGTCACCATCCAGGGGTTTCACAACAGAACTAAGCCTAATATAATTTATATTTTGAATTTCTCGCTACATGTATATCGTTATATAATAATTAGGACCAGTTTAAAATCTAGCTTAAGAGATTGCTAACTGCGCTTCTATTCGAAATGAACTAAACCTTTATGTTTATTAACATCCAAGTTTGTTTAATTTTGATTTCATAGAAGAAAGCCTCAACAAAGGATTTCCTCTAATTTATCTAGCTAGCTTTCTCAGTTTGATGTACCTTCGTATAGAGGACATTGGCTAACGCGTGCAGACTCTAAAATATTATTAGGTTAGTCAGATAAGAATATTAATGGCGAGAACAAGGCGTATTTGCATAATATATTCCGTGAGTCAAAGCTCAGGCGAAACGCGCGCGCGGCCGGGCGCCCAAATTGAATCGCGGACCATTAACTATAAGTTAAAGGGATAGCTAGCTAGCCGTAGTTGCTTTGGCATCCTACCGGAAATGGCTAAGGAACGTGAAGGCAAAGGGACCACCCTCCGACGGCCTCGACTTCTCTAACGAGCCTGGAGAACTGTCGCCTAATCATTTCGGTCAATTTCCAAAGAATCCCCCCCTCCCTCGTACCTCACACGCTCCCAATAAGTTTAATCCAGGGTTATATCCAAGAGAGGGAATACTCGTAGCAGGAAATTAGTTTCCTATTAAGTTTGGGGGAAGTGTAGCGAATCTATAAGGTTTTACTTATATACGGTTCCCCCTTTCGGCCAAGCTTTTAAAGCGAATTTACTAAATAAGAGATAGGAAAAGGCCTAGATGCGATGAAGTCTACTAGGACTTTGCCGGACTCGCTCTCCGTAAACAAAGTAATTTAGGATGGAGACCTTTTTATTTTTTAAGCAAGCAAAGAGAGAGAGAGAAAGGAAAGGGATGATTGGAGAGAATGGCAGAGGGAGAAGGACACTCCTACCATCACCGAAAGAGAGAGAGAGTGAGTGAGTGAGAATTAGACCATTAGCTTGATGGAACGCTATACTAGCCACTAAAAGGCGAACACAAACATTAGCGCAGATTAAAGTCCTTCGAACTAATTTACATAGTTATCGGAGCGGCCAGCTTCGCATGCTACTCCTTCAAAATACTTTTCTCTTCCTCTCTCTCTCACTCGCTCACTCACTCCGTTTACGGCTTAGGTCTTGGTCTTGCATCGCGAAAGCCTTTTAGTCTTAGAGATTATAATACTTAAGGGCGGAGCATAAGCACTCCGCTTTGAAAGCTTCAAATTAAACAAGAAGCTTAATAATTCAAGCTTTCTTTGCGAAGCGCGCAGTGAAAACGAAATTCGAGAAAGCTAAGCCTTAAGATATCGGACTTAACGAAATTTAAAAGAGAAAGGAAATGGAACGCGCGCATATTTTAAGAGCAAAACATTTTTTTACCTCTTTTATTTCATTTTGTTTTTGTTTTTAAAATGGTTTCGGCGCGAGAAGAAAGGGAGATAAACAAAAGGGACTAGTAACTCTTGATTGCAATGTTAGTTTGAGGAGGTGAACGCGTCTTTCATTCGGGGAATACTGTCCTATCGAAGGTTGCAAACGACTATAAGATACCATTCTGAAATCTCGAGAGAAATGCCGGCGAAAGATGCGCGGTGAAAAAAAAAAAGACTAGAATCTTGTTCCAAATGCTCCAAAGAAAACATCGAAAGAAGCAAGGAGGATAAGGCCCAGGGAAGATGAAGGAATGGAAAGGGTTGCCGGTAATTTGGGAAAGTTGGGCCACATCATAGTTGAGCATGCACTAAAAGCCACGGAGAGCGGAGAGGCTAATCCCACGGGATCGTCCCTGGCTCTTATTCTGGCTTTTCTTTTGCACCGACATCTTTCAGCGGAGAGCATCGAGAACAAAATACTATACTACAGAATTCCCCGATAAAGACGACCTATTTATTATAAAGACACTCGTTGGCTTCATTCGATCGAATCGCCTATTCTCGAGAGAGGAATTATAACAGGATGTTTATCATCCTTTATTCAAAAGGTCAACAGTCTTCAATAACCATATGGCATAACGTGGAACTCCCAAGTTTGAATTACTTAAGCCTTGGTCTTACTATTATGAGAAGTCTGGAACAGAATTGGTCTAAGAAGATAAAACTTCATGGGTTTTTTTGCAATTGCCACTGCGAGAGCTAACTCTCACCAATAAATCCCCATTCTAAAGTAATTTAGTTGAATAATTTTCAAATCATTCTTATAAACTTAGAAGAAATAAAAAATTAGAATCTTCTAGGAAAAGCGTGTCGCCAAACGATAAGAAATTAGAAACTCTTTAAAACTTTTCAAAGAAAGATTAGGAAAGCTTGAAAATGGTCGTATATAAGATATCTCAAGAAATTTGAGTAAAAAGGAAGACACTCTCGCGCGATTTTAGGATTATTAATTTTCACCCCTAGTCTTTCCAAATCAAACCGAGTGTTTATCTAACTCGGCCCAGATTCGGGAACTTATATTTAAGTAACTCTGGCTCTCTCTCACTCCTTACGAATAAAAATATATGGTCTTTACTTCTTTGCCACGAGGGAGAGAAACGAGATTCGGTTTTCCCGAAAATTTAAAGAGGACCGGTAAAAGAAATAAATGAGGGAAGAATTTTTCGATTAATTAGAGTGTGTGTCTACTATTCAAACAATTATTCCAACGTACGTCGTACCTCTTGGGAGATTTTTGCCAAGTTTAAAAGCGGAGAAAGGCAATTAAAAATTAACACCGGGGTCCCTCTATAAAAATCACTGAAATTTAGCGATAATGGTCGGGGAGGTTTATACTTATTCTTCCGAAAACTAATAGTTCCCAAAGGAACCGTTACCCCCATCACCCTTCACCCGTTTAGATAGAAAAATGCACCTTACAAAATCTATAAACGCGACAACGTGATGTGATGTGATGCCTTTTATAGATTTTTAGAAAACGCATGCACATATACGTTTGTGCACGTGGGGTACATTTCCCCCCACAAACCTCTTGGGCTAGCTTTGGGTAATAATTATAATTACCTTCAGAGGGGAGGAGTGAAAGGACTGGAGATTACCAAAAGCGTGATAAGAGATCTGTATACGTAATAGATCGATTAATATAGTAGAAGGCTAACTTTAGGGGTCGTTTACGCAACGTTCCTTACAGTAACCTTATTCATTATAAACCCTAGAACAGAATGTAGTCCGCCCAACTAGCTTCAAATACCCTTTCTCTATATTCCTCAACTTAACTCGCACAGTTTAGTACATTCGCTCGAAGAGAAAATGTCTTCATGACGTCACGCAACTCTGAGTTGAAGAGAGAGAGGGAGGGAGGGAGAATGCGAGAGAAGCCATAGTATAGTAGCTTGAAAGTCCCTTTCTCCATGATATTTACCGAGCACGATATAATTAATCGAAAGGGGCTTCGTTAGCCCTTGCCAGTTAACTGTCCGAGTCAAGCGACCACGTGCGGAGAATTATCGTCCATTTCCGAGACATTTATCCGTTCCCTGGCGCTAAGCCTTGCTCTCTCGCTCTCTATTTGACCTTCCAAACCGCCCAAAATATTAGGACGAGCCGCGTTCTTAACGACTGTGAAATTAAAAACGGTTAATTTACGATTTAAAGTCCAGGTCGTTACAATAAGTGGAAAGATGGAAGCGGAAATAGGAGCTAGGAAGGTTTTCAAAAATTTCTGTCGCAGCGTGAGGCCAAAACTCAGGGATACATCACCGTGTCACCATGGGAGAAATCAAAATTAGATGTATACGAACACGACGGGATTAATATAAGGTTGTACAGAGATAAACCAGCACCACATCTTCCTCCTCCTAGGCCTAGGCCCATTTGGCGTTAAAGTCAAAGTTATTCCCGCCATATATTTGAATAGAAACGCGCCAGAGAGAAGTTATTAAACTTTTAACGAGCGAGCTAGTTCCCGTTATATAGCCGTTTCGAAAGAGAAGGTCTATCTATATACTCCCAATTTCAAATTCCTATGGAAGCGTATAATATTAGAGAACATATCCTACGGGATTTTGAGTATAAGGGGAATTAATTTTGCCGGTTAATATCACATCACGAAATCTCCCGAGCTTTATATTCAACGCTGTGAAATATTTTAAAACCACGCATGCAGAGTGCTTTAATTATTTAATTAATCTGGAGAGTTTTTAGGCTCAATTATAAATGCGTGTTACGCGTATCTTTAAATATACTAACGAACAACGATCTGAATAATTTGACAAATATTTCGTGCCCTAGACAAATTCTTAATTAAGTCCATTACATTATTTCAACTCTCATATTTAAAACCGAATATTGTTAACCAAGAAACCATTATTTACCCTTATATTTATTAAATTATTCATTTATAAACAACGTACTCTATTTTTGTTTTATTTTACCGGCAAAGAGTATTACGTAAATATTCGCGTTCAACAGCACGAATTATATCGGGGAAAAATACAAGGCGGTATAGTGAAAACAACGGAATAAGGTCGCGTCCCTGGAGACGAGCTTTTCCCCCGAATACCGAAGCGTAGCGGTTGGAACACTTCTACAGGCGTATTTTCTGGTATATTCTATTAGACCTATTTTCTATTTATCTTTCGGGTTGTCCGTGCCGCTTAGGTTTAACTTCAGAGTTAACCAGAGTCCAAGGCTTAGGACGAAGCCAAAAATAATTCGCCTTAAGAAACAACGGGGGAGCGTTAATTCGTTTGGTCGATACTCGCGATGGAAAAACAAGTTAGTATCTCTTTTTATATAATAGAGGATGCACTCAGCGTGTAGAGAAGATACGTCCCGAGAAGAAAATAAATAAATAACAGACAGCGTTGATCAAGGGAAGAAATACGCGAGACGATAACAAAAGAGGAAAAGAAAGAATTACAGAAGAGAAAAAGGCTTAGGAAAATAATATTCTGTTCTAGAACGCAATAAGATGGTCTTCCACAAAAATACCGTCCATTTCGACGAAAAAACGCCCTCTGGAATCCTACACATCGTCCGACTCTTTAACAGTAGGAACTCCCTGCGATCCCCGGTAACAAAACGTAAAGAAAAGGGAGAAAAGTAGAATAAAAAATAGCTAGCGTAGAAATTACTTTTCAGAGTAGCCTTTCATTCGAATAACCCAATTTGTTAAACCGTAAAACTCCCTCACCCCTCCCGCCCTTTTCTAGCTAAACTTCATCCTCTTTTCATCCCTTCTCCATCCAAAGGACTGAAAAGTGTTCGCCAACACTGAAAGAATACGGGACAACCCGAGTCAGCTAAAAAAACCCTCCAACTTTGTCGCAAACCTTCAGCTTTTGACTTCATTAACTGTTTCTTAATGGATTACAAAACACTAGTCTACAATGTGAATTCGTCTCTTCCATTAAAAAATAAAAAGGAAGGAACGAGAAATCGAAGACACACAATCCCAGAAAGAACAGTACGTAGCGTAGAAGGGGAAGGGTTGGAAATCGCGACAAATACACGAAGGAAAGAGAAGCGCTAGAGGCTTGGAAGAGGAGGCTGGAATGGTAGTTGCCATTCTCGACTGAGTCGTCTTCCACCTTACTAGAATACAATCCCAGCTAGCCTTAACCCCTGGGTTCTTAGAAACTGAGCTCGGGCTAGAGAGAAGTTCTCTAATTAGTCTAGCGACCTAACTCTTCATTTGAGGAGTAGGCGGGGGGGGGTGATGTAGGAAGGAGGAGAAGCCGCCGCCAGGCTATTCTTGATACCAGGGATACGTGAAAGGAAGATGGGGAAGAGAGAGAGAGAGAGAGAGAGAGAGAGAGAGAGAGAGAGAGAGAGAGAGAGAGAGAGAGAGAGAGAGAGAGAGAGGATGCTAGTACCAAATAGTTTCGGGACAGAATAGGAGGGTAAGGTTATAGTAGCTAGTGGAAAAGAGAGAATTCCAAGCTTGCTGTGTCGAGTGAATTCCCAATACCGGCGGGCTATCTGACTGGCTAGCTAGCTGGCGAAGAGAGAAAAGAGGACAGAGAGTGGGAGAGGAATGCTCGAATTCCACCACCACGTTTATATATTCGCATTAAAAGCGGGCCGCAGCGTTTTCCTCGTCCTAGTATACGATTCTAGTATGAATATATTCAAATACCCATGAAAATTGATGGCAAAATAATGACTCTCAATCTTATAGTTCAAAATTCCGTAGGTGGATTATTAAACGAGTCATTTTTCAAGGGATCCGTTAAATATTCTTGAGAGAAATAAATAAATTTTGTCCCTCGGAATTGCTAAGCCTCGGTCTAGCTTCACGGATATATTTCCTAAAGGGAATTGATATAGACTAAAGCTTATATATTAGGAATAGTGCTGGGGTCTAGCGCGGCGAGCGGCGACAAGTCGAATAGATATTACGCCATTTGAAAACCCGTCGGGCTAAGCTCGCTTGGTTCGGTTATAAAAGGCATACACACACACACACGGCCGAGGACTTTGGCCAGCATTGAAGCGTCTGTTACGTATTAATAAGTATTCGGACGAGCCAAGGCATACATATCGGCCGCTTAACGCGCCAAATGTCTGTTTCCCCTCTCTCTCTCTCACGCTCGAGCTTGTGTTCTCTTCTATAGGATAAAGTCGTACATCAGAAGGAGAGAGAGAAGCAACGCGCGCGCGAGAATGAGAGAGATGTTGGGATGGCGGGAGAGCGGGAAGCCCAAGATGAGGAGGAGGAAAAGAGAGAGAGAGGAGAAGGAAGAATCTCGCGTTGCGGGAGAGAAGACTGAAACGTCATCATTTGGAGGATAGCGCGTGCTGTCGGGACGCGTGGCGGTTAAACCGCGCGAAATGGATATCATTGTCTGGCTTTAGGGGGGCGGAAAATTGCTCCCCGGCGAAATAGAGCTAGTGCACGAGCTATATAGCCGCTTCTTTCTTCTTTTTCTTCGATTTTATAAGAGTCTTCTTTGCCCTATCCTTCTCCTCACTCTCTCTCTCTTCCGTTTCTATTATATTAAAAGAAAATGGAATTCCTTTTTTCCGGCCCTCGTACGAAAAGTACCGGGATTATTTTTACACCACACTCTTCTTCGCGTTCCCCCGTCTAGTGTCTTTTAAAATTCTACGCGTAAAGTACAAAATACAACCGTTTAATTTAACAGGGGATGCTGTATGGTGAAGAGGGTACGACCCTAAGAGAATTTTGTCAAAAACTGTCGGAGTGTCTGTTTGCGGGATTTTTCACAGGAGATGAAATAAGCGAGGAGGGATGAGATGAGAAGATGAGATGACATTCCCCATAGAACAGAAAGATGCATGGTGCAAAATATGTTTATATATATAAAAGGGGACCTAATAAGTTCACGTACCGCTCGCTGCATTTTGAAAAATATAAAATCCCACCCCGAAGTAAAAGCAAAAGTCTTATTTTGAAGTTCGGGGCTTCGAAAATAAAGCCTATTTCACTTATTTTAAACAAGACGAAAGCGGAATTTCCTTTATTGGTTTAAAATAACGATATGTAATTGACTGTTTCAAACAGTTACCTTTATCAGCTGTACGTATATACGAAATGCTTCGTATTTTCAGGGAAAATTGCACAGAAGGCAATTAAAGACAAATGAAGAAATTGTTCTTACCTGTAATGAAACAAAAATAATTGTGATTAAAACTAGGTTTAAATTATAAAATTATAAGAACTAATAGCGCAAGCGTATGTGGTTGGTTGAAAGAATTATTTTCCAACTGCACCCAGCCATAAATGTTCACGTCAAAACATCGCAAAATCTCTTTTAAGGTTTAAACTTAAAATGTCCCATCAATAACGAAAAAAATTGTCTAAAATGAAACATTCGCGAGAGAGAGAAAGAAGAAAACTTCCTGCCTCTTATGTAACATTCCTAATACGGATTAGAGGAGTATATTTATTTATATTCTTTATTATCTAACTTTCACCCCATACTATAGAAGAAACCCAAGAACTCTCACCCCATTTTTGTTCGAACAAAAATGAAAACAGTAAAAAAAAGTTTGTTTTTATCTTTATGAAACGGAGTGATGGATTAAGCTCATCAATTTTTCTCAGCCGAGCTTTCTCTTTTCTCTTTAAAAAATAAAGAATTTTTTTTTTTCATCTTCTCCTTCCCCTGGAAACTCTAGAGCCTAGACCTTTACCTTTAAAACGAGAGTTTAGCAGCCTTAAGCTTTGGGTATTAAACTTCTTCGCAAAAGCTCGAGAAGCGAACGGTGTGGTGACGCGACCCCCTTTTAAAAGGTAAACAAACCTTTAAGAATGAGTAAACTACGAAAAGCCTCTTTAATCTTAACGAAGATAAAGACCCAACCAAGGCCCAATGCATAGAGTCTTTTGAGAAGGCCCCCGAAACTAGGCCTTAACAGAGTACCACCAAACTATCTCTATCTCTAAAATACGTCCCTCTTTCACAAGAATGCGTTTAATTCCACCGGGAAATAATTTAGTTCAAAGATATTTAAGGCCAACGTATGTTCCACAGTGACACTACTTAATATTCAATGGATAATTTTTACATATTCGGGGCTTATCCCAAATATAAGGGAGTGAGTGCAGCGCGCTTTCATCTTCCTCATCTTTTCTATAAAGTATACGTAGAGAAATTCTCATCTCTCGCCTTTTGTTATAACAAAATGGATCTAGGAAAACAGCGGGATATGACGAAAGGCATTTTGCCATAAATTTATAATAATTGCCAGCCAGTTAAAATGAAGCTTACATAGAAAGGGACTTTTAAGGGGTAAACAAGCTAATCACCGTTATAACGTCGAAAACACCCTGATCCATATAGAGGAGACTTTAGAATTGTTCAAAAGTTCTATACGAGTAGGGTGTAAAATGTGGTAGAGATCATACATACAGATACTCATTCATTCTGCATGGAAATAAGAATCGGTGTAAAATTTAAAATAAGAAAGGCGCCTTTCATTTCACTAATAGTCATCAATTAACATTACTTCTGACACAATAAATATATAAGATTATCCCTCATTGTATCCCTACAATCACTTTAGATGTACGATTCCCTTGAAGAGTGGTTTCTCGATGAATACCTCGTCATTGGTAACATGAGATTATTAACAATAAAAGGCAAAGGCCCAAGTTTAGAGCCAACGTTTAAGCGTTGTCTATCTGTAATTACTCATTTAAATCAAAGGAGTCTCGTTTGACAATTTCGAATTCAACCAAAACATTTTCATAGGTCTGCAATTTACCACACCGATTTCTTCCAGGTCGGCACGCAGTTGTTGTGATCTACTCCACACTGTACACGCGTATAATCAGACATGTATGGGAGGGATAAAACACAATTGGGGAGATACTCGCGGTGTTCCCTTTGAATCTAATGGGGCAACGATATTCATTCGCCGTCCCATTCTCTTCTCTATACCTACCCAAACCTCTATACCCATTTTGAAGTGGATTTTACCTAGCATCCATACTCTATGGAGGAAAGCTCTCGCTCTCACGTACAAAAGGAAACTGCTGCGTTGGATTTCAATGACTTTGACATCCCTCTTAATAGATGGAAGCCATTTACATACCCAGGCTGCAGAGAGCGAGAGAGAGAAACACACACACAAGCTATAGTATCTAACGCTAGGCCTTAATTCCAAACTGGAAACGCCCACCATTCAGATAGCTTGGTTTAACTTCCAACTCCAGAACCATTTGACCATCGAAGGGCTTCTCCGATACACACACTCACACACAAAACAAGAGTAAAGGCGAGCTCGTGCGATCCATAAACAATTAACATCGCCAGGTAGAATAATCGAGCGATGCTCCAGGGGGGGGGGATGCTATAGATTTCTATTGTCTTAAGTATTATCCAGATACGTTCGAAATTTCCAAATATTATTCAACTTCTACAATATACAAACCCCATAGGGTTTTAAAACTTCCAAACCTAAATATTAATGCGACAAGGAATACATAAAGCTACCAGGAAGCATTGCGCCCAAATATCACCAATGTTAATTTCTACGAGCTGGATTATTCGAGAGGTAAAATTCACTGGTTACACATAATGATTGGTCCAGCTCTTCAAACAAAATCCGTCAATAGATATACGTCAAGAAAACGGAGCCCATGCATGCACATTGATTCCTCTTAGCTGTATTTATTCCTGCAGCGACACGAAACCATAAGAGGGGAATATATAAACTAGTTTCTTACTTTGGGAGTAAGCATAGAAAATCGCTTATAACACTACATTCACCACATTTTTCTTTTTATTTTCTTTCAATTTCAAGAACTAGAAAAGATTTTAAAGTTTCTTCTTGACGAAAGAAACAAGAAAGAGTCAGAGTGAAGTTTGAAAACTGTTACAAAGTACAGAGTGACTCGCTTTTTCTTTAAAAAAAAAAGAGCATTTCGAATTGTATATAAAAAAGGTATATATAAGAACAAATAAAAAACCCTTTACCCAAGAAAAAAAGTACAAAGAGGGATTTTCTACGAAGAAAAAAATAGTAGTAGTCATGATTTTCTTATAAACTTCCAAGTATACGAATATATTAGCCTATATTTGTGAAGTTGAGTTCGGACTACATGGCTTTAAAAAGAAATACATACAACTTTCATAAACATTTTGTAATGCGCACATGTTTAATACTTATACCAAATCTATTTTTTCCCAGTAGAATAGGCGAGATTACTTAAAAAGGGTTAAAGCGGCTTCCTATTCCAAGAATTTTATGTAATACAAATTGACAGACCTTTTTTAAAAAAAACTGTGTCCAATCCCACCGCTTTCTAGTTATGTACATAAAGAGCTAGAGACCCGAGTACTGCATAGACGAAGAAAACTATATTTTTCATTTCCCGTTATGTTGGCAAAAAGGTGCATGAGAGGATCTGAAAAACCTAGCTGGGGAAAAAAGCACAGCAAGACCAGCCAGAAAAAAATGAGGAAAAAAATAAATCCTAGAAACGGCGTGGTGCGGGCGGCTCTCGGGCACGGGCCCAAGGGCTGCAGGCCCAATAATGGAGGTCAACATGGCTGCCGCACCAAAGCGAAAGTCACAGAAAAACGTACCCTCCTTTCGGAATAAAAGCCAAAGGGGTTTAGAAAAAGAAGAAGAAGAAGATGAAGAAAAAGCCTATTTTTGTCGCTAGAAATCTAACTTTTTCGGGCAGAGTATAGAAGTATACGATAGAAACGAAATCAAATATTCTCTGGAACGTATAAAAATATAAGAAGAGAAGGGGATTTCGACAAGCTTTCAGAGAAAACTAGAAAAGAGGATTTTTTACGCGAAAAGAACTCCGTTAGACTAGCGCTCGCTCACTGCCTCTCTAAAAATATCACAAATAATATAGCAAAAACGAATAGGATTTAAAACTGAAGTCGGATTTAGAGGAAAAGAAAGAGAGTATCGAAGAAAATTTGCAAAAAGGTTGAAACAAAAACAAAAGGATTAAGTTGAAAGAGGTGTCTCTCTAAGGTGACTATTTCCTCGCAGAAGTTACAACGATGACGATCTATGTTATTTAAATATATTTCATTGCACAGTCAAAAATAATGGACTACTCAAAATTTAATCCCAACCTAGATATAAAGTAAACGAAAATTTATTTTTGTGGGACAGTGCGTATACATCTTCTATTATTCTTGCCCTCTGGTATTTTATTTAATTAATTCAATCAATATCCCGGACGAAATATTACCGGAGATTTCTCATTTGTAATGACGAAAAAAAATAAAAAAAACTTTGTTCTTATTCCCGGAAATCAATTTCGAGGGCAAAAGATTAAACCCTGAAAATGGATTGCGGTACATTAAGGGTCCCCAATAATTCCGTAATGAAAAGAGCAATATCAAGAATACTGGGATTGTGGGTCACGCTCTGTATATATAGACAATTCTCGCGCTGTACTCTTCCATCTTCAACCAAAATGGGCCTTGGTCAGAGCAGGAGAAGAGGGTTAAGACTAAAGAGAAAGCGCGCGGTTAGGGACATGCAGGGTTATAGAAAGGAAGGGTCATCTTCAAGCTCGAATAACTTATTCGGACAGTAAAAAGATGGTCACTGACACGGTATTGACCGTAGGCGTGAAAAATGGGGCTAATAAGATGAATCGGACATCATTGCCGGCCAAGGGAGCATTTCTTTTACTCTCTCTCCTCCCCTTCTCGAAATGACCTTTGAGTCCCCTCGTGGCTCGTGACGAAGGACACCGGCCGTTACCGCATCAAATACGAATCATAAAAAGAAAGGAGGAAATATATCGCCCTTTTCTTCTCTCTCTCCAAGATCGAGCGAGAGAGAAAAAGAACAAGGTTAGGCTTAGCGAATTTTTTCCCTCTTATAGACGAATAGGTCCTGTGAACAAAAAAAATGGCTCTTGTACGTGTCATTTAGGTAATTGTGGTCAAGGGAAAAAAGGTTTATTTTAAGCCTTTCCGGGAGGAGGCGAGAAAGATACGTCAATGACACTCTGGCGGGACCAAACATCGAGAAAGACAAGCGTCAAGCGCCGAGTAGAGAGCGCCAAAGCACGCGTGGTTAAAACTTATCGGTTTCGCCCCGTAACTTTTAAACGAATCCATAGGCTATATGTACATGGTGGTGGTTTTGGAAGAGAGTACGAGAGGGACTTTCAGTTGTGTGGTGTTGGTATACTGCGCGTAGGACCGTTGGGAGTGTAGGGAAAAGGAACGGAGGGTCGCGAACGGAAGGTCAATCGGTCGCCGCTTCGACGGACCGTGAAACGGGAAAGGTTGCAAAGAGCCAAGAGAGAGAAGAGAAGGGAATCGAGGAGCACAAACGTACTGTACATTTCGTATTCGCGCAGCTACGGAAGAAGCTGAAATGTAGTAGCTATATACCCGAGCCTTATAACGGAAAAAGAGGAGAGGGATAAGATCGAAGCAGCTGCGCAGCTTCTTACCGGCCTCTTTTCCCTTAAGAAACAAGTGTACTATCTAATATTCCGTGGAACTAATATGACTGAGAATGTCGTTGTAGCAACAATAACTATGAATATTAAATTGAGTGGGTGAAATCAACTACAATTTAAGGGACTGCAAACCTAGTAATACAACTGACCTAAACCACTTTGAAGGAATGATGACGTACATTATGGTTCGTTTCAAACTTGTTCTCCTACACGTGGGCATGTTAAGTGGTATAGTACGTCTTCTCAAGCTCCTTAAGTCTCTTGGGAGCATTGGGGATCTTTTCCTTCCAAAAAAAAACAAAAAAAATCGGTATTGATAGCGAGGACGTCTATAGGCAGAAAAACCTTTAAAGAGGGAAGGGGCTCACGGAAGCCATAAGCGAAGTCCTCTTAAGACCGCAAAAAGCAAGCGACTACGAAGGATTATCCGAAGATTGTCCTTTTCCTACAAAAAACCAAAGATATTTCTTCGCTATTAGGCCTTCTAGATGGCGCGAGGCGGCTACTAAAAACTCAATCAAATAAAATATGACAGCTCCAGATCAGCGAAACGAAACGGATAGAAAAGCTGGCGAAAAGATAAAAAATAGAAGCCCATCAATAACCGACAATTTTACGGGATGACCTTCAGTCTCCTACGAACTCGGAGTTGTTTCGGTTATAGACGATAAACCAGAGATTGATTTAGGGGTTCCCCGCCGTGGAAGGAAGAAGAAGGTTGGGTCTTTAAATAACTTTTTTCTCTCTCTCTTGACTGTTCAGGCCTACCGCGTCTCCTTAATTAGTTCCTCTTTTCCGGACACTCGAGAATTTACGACGGTCATCTCGCTCGCGCCCTCCAGCGCCGCCAACTTTGAGCCTCCTCGTAATTTTCAGCTTCAAAACCAGATAGAAAAGGCGATTGCTTTCTCTCTCTAGCTGTGGCGGCACTGTTATTCGTCCAAGGGCAAGAAGCGCCAGCGACTCGTGATAGAATGCCACAAAAGACGCGACCCCGTAAAGAAGACAGGGAGGAACGAAATAACAAGAAAAGCTAGACACGATATCGAAAGTTCTTAGTGTTCTTAATGCAAGACATCCTGCACATCATGATCAAATCAGTAATATCTTCCACCGTAACATTTTCGAGGGTTAAAAAGGCGAAAATACTAGCTAGACCAAAAAAGAAAGTTGCGTTTTATGACCCGACGAGTTTTGTACTCATTCCTTTTTAGAAATCAACCTTCATAGCAGCAGCACGAAAGTTGGCCGACCTTTAATTCGACCCAAGAGAGTCGTTGCCTTCAGTTCGCTCTCTTTAATTGCTTTATGGCCCAGCCTTCAAAAAAAGAAGCTTGTTGTGTTTGGGAGCTACGTAGAAAGCCCAAAAATATAACGTTTTAAAGAAGGGAGTGACTAGCTGGCTGGTTGGCTCTCTCTTCCTCCATCACTTTCGTATATAAGACCGTAATAGTTTACTCTAGGCTTACTTAACAACTTTCCTATAAAGAAAACAGCTCCAGGACCTTCATTTTGGTGGCGACACCAGGCTTAATTTCTAAAGCTCCCACTGTCATAAAACATAAATAAAACGACAAAGAAGTTTTAACTTTTCCTATGGGACTCCAAGCACGATCCCCACAAGGTTAAAAGTCGTTTATAATTGGTTAACAAGGCTGAGGACACCAAAACAGGCATCACAATCACAACTAGCTCTAAATACAGGAATCTTCGAGGGAAAATCCTTGGAATATGTGATAGTCATTGCCCAGCTTCTTCCTTTTCCAATGATACTAAATACTTTCGGTTATTTAAAACGGCTTGAAAATTAAACTAATTTCCGAGTAGAAAATTGGCTGTACACTTTTGAATTATTGAAAACTAATCTCTTGAAGACATTTCTTGGAATTATTGAATGCCTCTTGGGTAGCTGAAACCATAGAGATTTCCTGATTTCGGGTAATTCTAGAACTTGGGTTAAGATAAATCTCAAATTCCAATTAAGTTTCCAGTATATATGTATTTCGAGACCACAAATCCAAGAGGAAAACCGGAGACTGTTTTTAAAAACAGCAAGGAGATTGTGTCTTCTCGAGTTACATATCGCATAGAATTGGGAAGGGGGGGGGGGTTTCCAGCGGGGTTTGCCAACTATATAAACGATTAATTTTAATTACCAACAATGGATAGATCCATCATACTAAACCAGGGAGAGATGATAAGTTTCTGGACTAAAATTCCATATTATACGCTTCTCTAGTAGCAGCAGGGTCTCTGCCAGTTGCAGAGATGCACGTGGGTTTCCAAGCAAAAACACAATAGGAAGTACGGGGGATTGATCCAAGGGGGGCTTGAAATAAGGCCTCTTTTCTTTTTATCAACAGCCGTATCATTGTGTCCTCCCGAAAGAGAAATATCCCTATTGAGTTGTCTTCACTGTAAAAAAGCTTTAACCCGTGGATTCTCCAGGCGCGTCATACAGGGGACGATCCAATAACAGTCAGTTCCACGGGAGTTATAAAAATAACCCCTGGTAAACAAGACAAAAAAGAGAAATAACACGGACTTTATATACGACAGAAGGGAAGGTCAATCTAACTTCTCTACGGACCTCCCGCGTAGTAAAGTGGACAACACTGAACATAAGTAAAATCTCTCGCGTACCAGTCCGAGGTTACTTCGATGTAAAGTCTAAACGTTAACCGGGTTAGTACTTCCAAAAGCTGAAAATCGGAACTGGGACGAACTTAAACTTATCCAAGAACAAATCCCAGTATTTTTACTCGACCGTGCAATAAAAACAAGATGGTTTACCCAACTATAATGGTTTCTCTTATAAGTTGGCGATTTGAGGAAGGTTTCAGCGTTATCTGAGGTCCTCGTTTCCAGCATTAACCCTAAAATGTAGGAGAGCGGCATAACACCCTCCTAAATTGAGAGAACCTTCCTAGAGGAGACCTTTTTAGGATTGAGTCAGCCTAACAGAGGAAAAAAGGTTTTTGGGCTGGAAAAATGGTCCCAGCAACTGCTGTTACAACGAAGTCGGTCGGCAACAAGAGAAAAAAATATATATAAAATATACGACTCTTTTTGTGTTATAAGTAAAATAAAAATGTCGCCCCGGGTCTAATAATAAAAGGTTTTTCAAAATGAAATGTTTTCAAACTTTTTCCCTTCCCCAAAGAGCTAGTGTTGAAGTTCTTTAAAATAGAAACGTCCCTGAGTTTTTGTCGTCGTCGGAGTGTGGGGTCCCGAGCCTAAATTCCCTTCAGCTTTCATTGGGGGCAATAAATACCCCAAAAGCTCAGAGCAATAAAGTTAAGTTTAACCTAACCTTGACTTGACTCGAGGAGAAACAAAAAAATAAAACAATTTAGTGGAAGAAATAAGGGTTCCCATTATTTTCAAGTCGTTAATTTCTCGACCCTTGGCTACTTTATGCCAAGAATCAAGGCGCAAAAGAAAAAAATAATAGGAATTGCTGCGCAGATGAGGCAGGTGTTAAAGGCGACATCTCAGCTACTTTTTAGCTAGCAAAGAAGCGAAAAAATAATAAAAAAAAATTACAGCTGATGCCACCACCATGCATCCCATTCGGATGGTACGTTTCGTTTGATTCCCGATGCCGCGATAAAACAAATAAGATAAGAGGCGAGGGATAAAGCTGAAGAGGGTAAAAGGAGAAATCTACAGAGACAAACTATGGTATACGGGAGTGGGAGGGGGGGCCGAGCTTTTTCTCGTATTGATTAATGTTCGGTCGACTTATACGCGACGAGGCGGGCTTCATATTTAATTACGGCGATACCCAGAAAAAGAGAGGAAAGCAAAAGACAGAACGGAAAAAAACATTTCTCTCTTTTCGCACACTCACATTGCTGCCTCGCGATTTAAGAACCATGGATGAAGCACGTCAGCCAAGTACCCTGGATATGGTTTCTCAATTGCTCCTTCAATTTCCAACGGCATCGCGTCGTGTAGTTATTGAAACTAAACATTAGTTCCCTAGAAAATTAGCAGAATCCCTGGACGCCTCCTGGGTATTTGTATCTATCATCTTAGCTCTTAAACTTATTTCCCTTCTCTAGGAATGGAACAATTTATTTTCGGACGAGTTGGTGAAAACGAGAAAAAACAGACGAGAGTGTGTGCAAGAACTACGCCGTAGATTAGCATTTTTTGTTTCTTTAAAAAAAAGGAGAGGCACAAAACTAATTGGAAGACTGTCGAAGAGACGCGCTTTTTCTTCCTCTTCTTCTTCTTTCAAGTTCGTTTAGGCTTATATCAATTACTCTCTTTCGATTCGATTTTTACTTTTAGAGAGAGTAAACTCGAAGCTTTCGACTCGAGCTCTCATTATGGAAAACCAATTAAGCTTATAAGTTCCATGATTTTTTAAAAAGAAACAAAATTTGTAATGAAACGGAGCTGGAGAAGCTCTTACTAATTGAACTTTTTCAAGATTATTTACAACAGATAAAACGAAAAACGTTAATCATGGCCAGCTTTTGCGGTTATTTCTCACTGTCACGCCGTAAGAAACGCGAGAAAATTATCATACACATTATTTGAAAAAATCTTGATTTAAAGTTGTTTAAAAAAAAGGTCGCGGTGTAAATATTTGATGAACTCTCGAGGTACTTTCCTAATCTCTTTAATCTAGAATTCTAGATGGAGATAATTTTCATTTAGAAGGCAAAACATTACATTGTATACTTTAGATGCGCAATTCTCACTGTTTTAGAACTTTAAATTATAGTACACTATACATTAATAATTTAGTTTACAACAATAACTTAAAACTACAAAGTGGCATAGAGGTTTTTCAGTAATATAATTATAAACTTTTTATAAATTTTTTAAAGGTTAAAAATCTCACAGAACGCTGCGTTTGGGAACCAAAGCGATTCTACGGATTCAGAGTGATACTACTGATGTACAATTAACCGTGTATTTTTGGTAACTCTCCCTGAACAAACTGAAAAGTAAATCCAATTGGAAGATATATTTTCACGGAAGATTTTCAAGCTTATCTATTCAATTTAAGGAAAAAAAGTAAACCTACACTGAAAACGTGCTTCACACATTTAGCAAGAAAATTTTATATCTTTAGTCATGTTTCTTTGATCCAATCTGGATTTTCTTAACATAAACGCGCGGTTAGTAGCCGAGTAATATTAGAAAATATCCCATTTCTCATTCGCCAGAGATGCTGTTAGATAGATAAAGATTTTTCTTTTCAATTCGCATGCCTGAACAGATGTAGCGTGCGAAGCTCAGCAGCGCCAGAAGAACGTATATACCACTCTTTCTTTCTTTCCTTCCTTTTTTTTTCTCAATCGCCATCTTATAAATCGTAGATGGGGAAATAAGAAAAGAAAGGAATCGGATCTGAAGGAAAAAATCTGGCCTAACTTATAACGGGGCGACGATTATGAAAAATCTCCCGGCAGAATGAATGGAGGTACAAAGAGAAGATTCTTTTTCGGAAGAAGATTTCGCATGGATAACCGTAACAAATTGGGAAACGCAAAGCGTATACGGAAAAGAGTGGAGAACAGACTGAAGAAGCTTGCTGGGCCCAAAGTACAGAATGAAAAAAATAAAAAATATTAAAAAAAAAAAAGAAATCGCTCGCGCGGGATCTCCTTCCTTCATATTTCGCGCACGCACGGACTTGGCAATATGTTTGAGTTAGCTAGACCGCTTGTCACGACCGTCGCTCGCTCGCTTCATATGAGGGGACCGTTTCGCCTCGCGTCCCCAATAGGCTATTTTTCCAAGTACTTAGTAGATCAAGCCGAAGATAAGGACGGAGAAGGCCATCCAAGCGCCCGCCTTATCTTCTTATACTAATTTTCAACTCATCTTTCAAAGAGCCAACGCAATTCGAATCGCATTCTAACAAAGCGCTACTGGGAATTAATACTTATGTTAATTTTCTTCCTCGTCCTTCGTATAACATCCAACATTTAAATTTGAGAGCGTCTGATAACGTCTGATCGACTTACTTCGGAAGCGCACCCTGCTGCATGCGCTATCTCAAAAGAATGTCCCACCCAATAAAAACATTGTTCGAGAGCCCACGGTTTTCCCCAAATTTCAATCTCCGAGCGATTGTTGAATGAGAGATAAATACGGGGAAGGGAGAAGTTTCGACTTATGGTATATGGAAAACGGTACCCAAACGAAGCCCGGTCTTAATTCACGGTTAAATCGCGAATACATCGGTATACAGAAAGACGATTTTGCGGACGAGTCCCGGCCAAGGCAAAAACTGATGCGGAGAAAGAAAGAAAGAAAAAAGTCTTTGAGAACAGTCAGAGAGGGTCTTCCTTCTCCCGTCGCAGCATAGAGAGTCGCACGCCAAGTTTCTTATGCATGAGAGCTTTCTTTCAAAGGTGGATTAGATGGGAAGATTTTTGCTCGACCACGAAAAAGCACCCACGGGTCTTCTCTCTACTCTTGGCGATTCCACGCAATTTCTATCTTTCCGCTCTAACTCGGGAACCGAGGAATCCCTTCTGTATGTTCTATGGGGACAATACCTACAATCCTAAACCGTATTTTGTTTGAACAGTCGAAAAAATACTTAGAAACGATGGTAATCCGAGATTGGAAGGCGATGTACCCTGGAATTGGGATGGATTTCAAACCTCCCTCGGCGTTTTTACTTTTTTTTCATCTTTTGAGAAGCGCCGGAACATCCGAAAACGTCGTAAAAATGGAGAAAAATGTAGGGGGTTTATTTTATAGAAATCGCCTTTCCATAGAAAGTGAGGTGGTTTACGTTGGGTGCGTGCCGTCGGTATTCGACCGAATGTTTTTCCTAAAACTTGGCTTTTCAGTTTTTCCAAAAATAGGAAGAACGTTTTAGCCTGGCGGAGATTCTATACTATATAAGCCTATCTATTCCTCTATTCCCCTTCTTTGTTGTGGATAAGGAAAATTTTAATAGTTTTTCAGCTCAATAGAATATCGGTCCGATAGGATTTCTTCTATTTCGACGGCAAAACCAATCGGTTGGAAAATCGTTCCCAATTCATAGAGCCGATAGCGAAATAGACGATGGACAGAGATATATTTAAAAGGGACGATGGGGGAATCCATATACAGCGGCTCATATACATAAAGAACATTTATACCGGAAGTTATAAATCGTAGATGGTTTCGTACCAAACATCAGCTGGGAGACGGGGACGCGGAAAAACGATTTTTGTATATTGGCAGACTGAGACACACGAGTGTCTATATAGCTTAGCTTTAATCCCAACTGTATCACAAACCAGACTAAAATAAAGTCTATAAGTTGAGTGATATTCGCAGGCACGCCATTGGTTGCCACGAGAGACAGAGGTCTTCTAGGTTCACAAGAGGGAGACATCGGGAGAAAGACAAAACGCGTCCTTAATCAAGATTGTTAGATCATTCCCGTTCCCGAAAACAATGCCTATATAGCCCAAAAACTTTGAGAAATCTGCGGGGATGCTGGAAGAGAAGGAAGAAGAGAGGTCGAGAAAAGATCAGACTATACTATACCACCGATGCCACTGAGTTAGGAGGAGAAATAAGAAAAATTTGGTCGGGGTGCTAGCGCGAGCAGTGATGGCTGATGTAGGGTAAAGGAGCATCTAGGGCCAAGTTGGCGGCAGTGACGTTAGCGCGGTTTTTCAACAATTTGACGGATGGGAGCGACGCGCCGGATCGAGGAAGGAAGCCCCAAAGAATGACGCGCGTAGAAAAGAAGTTCCAACTTTTTTTTTATTATTTTCTTTTTCTTTTTTCGCGAGAGTGTGGTTAATCGGAGTTCGGCATCTAAAAATCTGCTCGGATTTTTCCTGTCTCTCTTTCTCTCTCTATAGAGAGAAGGAGAAAGCATAGAGCCTTATATACCCCACCACTACCTCCTCTGATTCTTTTTTAAAAACCATCCCAGAGGAAAAAACTCTCCATCCCAAAAAAATAATCTTAAAAGGGAGGCGAAGAAGAGAGAGACCTTATAGTACATCCATAGTAAACTTATAGGTCATATCAAGATGAGAACCGACCACAGTTCAAAACGGGGGACAACGTTCGAAAAAAAGGCTTAGCATTTGACTCTCGTCTCGGTAGATATTTAGGGATGAAAAATGTATTGGAGAGTGCAGCGTTGAGAAACAGTAGATTCGGACGTAGCTGCGGAAGTCTGTGGCGAATCGCCCCCCCCCCCTTCTTTTTGGGCCCTACAGTTAGAGCAGGGTCCGAAAATTTCGATTGGCAAGAGTGAAAAAGAAATCGTCAAAAACGAAAGGAGGATCTTACATGGATGTAGATGGAGAAAGAGAGTAAGTAGAGGGAGGTTGACGACGACACAAAAGGGAAACGACGGAATAATAAAATCTGGTCGACTGGAAAAGATTTCCTAACCCTTGGTCTCTTACAGACTACGGAGATAAAAATAGAACCAGGGCAAAAGAAAGTTGAATGGAAATTTTCATCTTTTTCATATAAAATTCCGTGGTATTATTAAAAAGAAATTCTCATTGTAAGAATAACATAATCAATAGAGCTTTAACAATGCCCTTACGAGTGACTTTGCCCCAACCTAAATATAAAATGAACTCATCGCGTAAACATTTCAGAGGAGAAATGATTCAACTTAAGCCTTTTCATTAACTCGCTAAAAACGTTACCTGTTTGTTTTATGGTCCAGATTATTTCGTTCGCGTTTAGTTATTAATAATGTACTAATATCAAAGGTAGGGAACTTGAATGAACTCGGAATATATAGCTCTAGATAGCTTCCTTCAAAAAGAAAATAAAACTTTTCCGAGAAAATATTAAGAATTTATTCGCTTTTAATAAGAATCTGGGAGATTGGAGTAGGGGGACCTCTCCGGATAAATAAGTAAAGAGCCAGAGTAAACTGGGAATACGGAATTTAACGGCTTTTTTCGTTAAGTAAAAATAAAAACCGAAAAAGTCCGAAGAGAGAGCGAGAGAGAGAGGTCGAACGAGGAGAGGAGGGAGGGTAAAAAAAGCAATTTGGTCCAAGCGTGCCGACTAGTAAGGTTCCTACGCCAAGCCGGTAAGCAAACATACGGGGCCAAGCTGTAAATCTAATGGTGGCGATTTTTAACGTCGCGACCATGCAGGAAGAGAAGTGACGAGGGGAAATTTGTTCCTGAGATACGTTAAAGCTCAGCCTTTTATAAAAGAGAGGAGAAGAGTTTAATAGCTCGTCTTAAAAATCTTTAAAGGAACTAGCCAGAGAGGAAAATACACCTTCCTGTCCAGCCCCCGCCTCTTTCCTATACCTCTTCCCCAAGTTTCTATTAGTAAAGTCGTTATTCGCCGACAAGACCAAAGGACAGGTTCGGTGGTTAAAGTTTCACCGTTAGAATTTACTGGACTTAAGGCGAACCTCGCGTGTTATTAACAATCATATAGAAACGCGTCTGAAACAAATTCCCGGGTTTCGGCACCACTAGAATTTCAACATTAACCAATTACTCATTTCATCCTCAGTTTACAATGAACGGTAGTAAACCGCGCCGTGAAATTAATTATATCACACGACCTGAACTATAAAATGACCATGGACACGCTTTTTCCAATGATAAAATTCACGACCATCTTCAGACACGTTGTACCTTCAAAATGGGATCGAAACTTAGTCGGGCGTGTCTTACCGGAAAGAGGAACCCTAAGCTACTAAGCCTTTGCACTTGCTAGCCCTGAAACCATAGCCATTTCATTGATCGTTTTTCGTTGGTCAAAACTATATAAGAGGCTCGGCGAGCGAGCTCTTTCAAACGACCAAAAAGCTTACATCATTCCGTAATTTTCTTTTTCGCAGTACGCGTTGCGACGCTTGAGTATATACCACGAACCTAGAGGAGTGGTAATACAAAAATGAACACGTTTTCGTGAAAACAGTTTCATTCCGTACACTTTTCTTCTTCTGGAGTACCAAGTTAAACATAAAAGCTCGCGTACATCTCTCTAAAAGATAAAAGCAACCAAAAGTACTTCTTTGCCTTTAATTGAAATTCCTGGCCAAAAGCAAAAGAGACTGCTCAGGCCATAGGAGCGAGCCGCCCTCTTTCCATTTCGAATTAAAGCTTTGGGAATAAAAAAGCAAATATTTTTCCTCTTTCCGAAGATATATATTAATTAAGAATATTTCCTCTCCTTTCCGGAAGCCAAGAAAGATGAAACGATTCGGAATTAATTGGCAATTGAACTACACTAGGAGCAGACGTTCATTACCCATGAGAGCTCTACCCGCAAACAAAATATTCTATCTCCTAATAAAATATTCATAGAAAACCCTTTTAGCTATGCTACGTAACGAAAAGATAAAACATACAACTGAAACAAAAATAATATTCCATTAAAGGTTAATTACAGAAGAAAATAACCCGATATCCAAGTCAAATTAATTGGTAAATTTGTAGAGAACTTGGGGCCCAGTGCAAAATGTTATTGTACGAGCTCATGTTGGAACCTAAGACTGTTCATACGTTCTCCGGTCATCTGTGGGTTCTTGTTTATGCATATAAAAGGAAGTATATTTCAGGCCTTTTATATCGATTGAAAAAAGAAAAACATACCCGAGGGTTTCTAGACAATTTTGAAAAGCAAAAGAGATGTAGGTGGAAAAAATTCGTAGATTGCAAATTGGGAATAAAAATTAAATTTAAAAAACGAAAATAAAACTAAAAACCGCCTCGAGTTCTCTCTCTCTCTCTCTCTCTCTCTCTCTCTCTCTCTCTCTCTCTCTCTCTCTCTCTCTCTCTCTTCTCTCTTCTTTTTCTAGGCCTAGATGAGGTACTGATGGTATAAAAGTCTACTCTCGTAGTTTTCCAGAGTAGTTTCTCTCGCTCAAAAACTAATCCTTTATTGATTGCTCGAGGGATAGATAAGAGTTGTGGGAGCTTCCAAAAGAGAACTACAGAGAGTATTGAAAGAGGGAATGGGAAAATAAAATTGCTTTTTCAATTACAGATGGTCTCCTGCCAAAAACCTTACATTCCTAGAAGCGCTATTCCCTCAGTTCCGTTCCGTGTGTTTCTCCCCCCAAAAAAATAAAACAAGTGAAGGAAGGATAAAAAAGAATCTATACTCGGACTATATTATTGATAAACTTTTAGGATTGATCAAAAACCATAAAAAGAACAGATTTTTTTACTCAACGTTCCCTTCCCCCTTCTACAATACAAAATGACTGGCTAGATCGTTACCGGGAAAAACTAAAATAAACAAGATACGCGAGTCATATTAAGCAATCCACTTACTTATTCTCATTGTTTGGGCCAAGGCTTAAACCGCGATTTTTAACTGACGAATCTAAACCTAGCTACGATTAAATCTATCCTCCTATGACGAATCTTCTCACAAATCCTTCCCTGTGCGTTAGGACAGCTAAAGATCTAGCATATCAAGGTCACTTAAAAAAATCACAGCACAACTTAAGTAAAACGTACAAAGTCCAACCATAAGTTCATAACTTATCTTCGATAAGTATGCCACTTATGCATTTTTACATACATTTGGTCTAATGAGAGCTTGTCAGAGAACGACCAATGAATATCTGGACGGCCAACTATTATCTAAATCCAGTCTAAACTATATATTCTTGGTGTTAATTTATTATTGGCTCTCTCAGGGTCACACATGACCTTTACGTTTTGCCCCCCATTCGACGTTGAGCCAATAGGAACCATTTGCATATTAATACAGAACTACTTTTTTCCCGTGGATACGCGTCGTCTGTCGTGTGTTTCTTGCCCGTTTCTTGGTTTCGTGATGTCGCGCTTAATCATTTTATCTTGGTCTATATGTAATTAAAATAATATTTAAAATGAGTCTCGATAAATCTACACAGTATTGCTACAACGCTTTAGTTCCCAAACGACAAACCGCGTCTCAAACCAACAAAATTTCAACGTATACCGCTTTTAGTGACTACGAAACAGTGCAAAGGCTTAATGAGTCTGTAAATTTAGCCCGGCAGGCAATTAAGAAAAGTACTAAATGTACTGAATCCCAGGTATGTTTTAGTTTATCAATTATTAGTTATTGTTAATTTATTTTATAGAAAAGTATTAACATTTAAGTTTAAATAGACTGATGCCAGCTGGAATAGCAAACTGCCAACTTTCACAGCCAGTTTCGCTACGCAATTTAAGATGTTGGTTTCTTCTTTTCCCTCATTAGTGTGGTTTGAAAAAGAATCCTCAACAAAGCAGGTACAGTAAATCTTCTAATTAAATAATGTAACATTGTTCCATCCAAAAACAATACATTAACGACTCCTGTTTGTACACTTTGGTAGTGCTTTATTGAAATATGTCGAAAGAATGGCTACGAGCCACGTTACAACACGGAGGCTTCAAAATATATCCTTTCTGCAGATGGGAATTTAAGATTTCACGTTATTTTCAAAGGCACGATAAGGGAAGTTAATGTTTTGACCGACACACACACACTCGATACTGATTTAGTATTGGAATTATTGGGCGATTTTACTTCAAAAGAGTATGTTCTTTGTGAAGGACTCGGAAAAGAAGCAATAGAAATCATACCAACTTTAATAAACCTTCCTAAAAAACTCATTAAACATTCGTATCCTGCGGAACGTTTCAATTCAGTAGACTGCCCAGCATGGTTCAAAAAACCAAATAACACAACGGGTCCCTTACAAAACGTTTGCACAGCATGTAAAAATCTGTCATCATATTTGAAGGTGTGTCAAAAGCGGCGTATAGAGTCAAACAAATCACCAAGCCGGAAGAGAAAAATGAATCCGTCATCAACAATTCCCGAACAATTTCTGTCTCCTTATAGTCTAAGGAAAAAGAAACGCAGTCAACTATTTCGCTACCAAAACCTAAAGACCAGAAATGCAAAATTGGAGGCTAAACTCGAGGCTCTTCAAATCTTCTTGAAATCTAAGCAGCATTTACAGATGAAAGAGATCACTTCTACAATAAATAATCAATTTCCAGAGGTTGTTGACATGGCTATAGGCCCAGACACGCCAAGCACAAAAGAGAGTCGAAAAAGACTCAGAGAAATCTGGGAGAATGACTGTGCCGCTTATTTAGAAAAGGAAAAAGAGGATTATCAAACTGATCAGAATAGAAATTGTAATCTCTATTTATAATCTACTGAATCATACATGGAAATCAATTAACTTAAGATTTCTTTCAGCTCCAGGAAAAAGAGGGAATCGTTGGAGTCTCGTTACTTACCGCATTGGTATGTTTCCGTTTTGACAATGTTTTAAGGCCAGTTATCTTTACATGATATTGAACTTTACTGAATAAAAAGTCTCACATTATTGCAGCTCTTGCTGTTGCCTGCCGTAGCAAAGCTGCTTATGAAGCTCTAAAAAGTTTCAAAATACTCAATCTGCCTTCTTGGCGATCGATTCAACGGAAAACCAGCAAGAATCTTGATGAGCCAGGAATAAACATGGATTACTTAAACGAACAGAAGAACATTTATGATAAGTTTGTGGAAGAACAAGTTTCCCTTGGCATGTTAAAACCACAAAGTGATGGTATCCTCGTATTTGACGAAGTGCGGGTTGCTGCCAAAGTTGTTTGGAACAGTAAAAATCATAAGTTGATAGGTTTAGCCATGGCTAGACAAGATTATGCTTATTTGGAGGATCTTTATGCGGAAGTTTCTGATGAAAATAGCATCTCAAAAGCAAACTATATGCTTCAGTTTTTGTGGAGGGATATCACTGCCAACTATGATATCATTGGGCCATACTTTTCAACAGCTAGCACGTGTGATACTCAATTCACATTCAATTGTTTGTTTGAGGTGATAAAATCATTTCAGTTCTGCGGCTTTAACATAGCGGCACTAGTTTGCGATGGCGCAAGTGCCAACTTGTCTTTAATTAAAATGACTGTAGGACTACAAGGTCAATTCTCTTACTTTGAGCGCGATGAAGCAGACGCTATCAAAGTAGAGTTTAACCCATGTTTCGTCAATCCCTATCGATTAGGTAGAAATATTTACTGGATAATTTGCCCATCACATCAAGTAACTAAATTAGACCATAAACACAAAAATATTTATAACTAAGTTATATTATTTTAGTTGAAAAGCCTAATTAATGCTCTATATTCTTCGGACCCTGAGAGAGCAAAACTATTTGCTATCAATGAAGTAAAATTTGGTTGGAAGCAAATTAAGGATCTGAAGGAGCGAGATGACAATCGTCGTGCTGATAATATTCCCCGTTTAGTTCCAGCTCTCCATCAAAGCTATGTTGACAGGGACCCATGGACTAAACTCAATGTGAAGCCAGCAAAGATAATGCAGGTGAATTAAAGACATTCTTTAGGAATTATCATGTTCTAATTAGACGATTTATTCCACAAATAAAGCAAAATGATATTCTAGCGGCTCTTTACGAGTACGCAAACCCAAAATTGACTAAGCCTCCTCCAGATCATGAGGAAGTACAAGCAACTTTTAACTACCTGAAAGCCTGCAACAACCTTTTTGAGACTGGTACTCTTTCGCACTCAAAAATTAAAACGGCAGATGGTGGTGAAGTAATGAAAAATATACGGAATGGTTTAGACTTTTTCACTAAATGGCTGAAGAGCCTCATTGGTAATTTGTTAAATCCCAGCTTTATAGTCCCTGCATAAGAAAGTGAATAGCGGGATATGTTTGAATAAGCCATCGCCATCTCTAGCGCCCCTAGAGTTTCAACTTAAAAAAGTCACATCAAATAGAAAGTGCCTCTGTTGTACGTTTTGCCGTCTGAGTGCGCTGCATGGGGATGGTTTTCAAAACTCTAGGTTTTGTTCGACTTTCTTATCCAGGAGTTATTAATCTGAGGTGAAATCCACAGGATATAATAAAAGCTTACTAAACCTCGCCCTCTTTACGTAGATGCAGATCCGCAATTGAAGCCTTGGGACGTCAAACAGAAAACGTTTCTCTCGTGGCAGGTATATATATTACGGTTGAGTGAAAGAAATGTACATCCAATGTGCAACTAGGATCAACTTTATAAACTAACGGCAAATTTGTACCAAAGCGAATTCTGTAAAAAAGGTTATTGAACTGCCCCCATTTAGTCAAAGGATAGGTCCGGCTACGTTAGGAGAAGTATTTAGACTGGTGGGCGGGGAAGGTTTCCACACTGTATAGAATAATAGACAAATTTGCCTTTGTACATTTTGTCCTATATTATGTAGTTTTTCCCCGTACTACTCGCCCACGGTACAAAAGTATTTCACACGTTCTTGGTACATTACTTCCTACAACCACAAATTACCTATATCTTAGGTTTTCACTACGTTCTAAGGTGTTCATAAGTTTATATTTTAACTTGTACAGACTTGGGCTTTGCTACGCATAATGGTTTTTGGGCTGGAAGGACTGGTGAAAGAGTTTTTTGAAAATTATTCTGAGGGCTATTATCTGTGCCCTGTGAGGATAAACGGTAGTGCCGTAGAAACCTTGTTCTCACAATTCAAACAAAATTCTGGAGGAAAGCTATCAAGTGTAAATTACAATACTGCAAGAAAAGTTTTACTAACCAAAATTGACGTCAAGGGTCACCACAGTGGCCATGGATATAGGGATGTGCCTTTGTATGTAAGAGATGCGTTCGAGGAAAAGTTTAAAAATAAAAAGACTAATCAGTAACTCAAACGTATGACTTTATTTTTTGAAATGAAAGTAATGAATTATCACTATAAGGCTCCTATAAACTCCTAAAACCTATCTTATAATAAACCTATTGCATATCATAATTGGCGAAACGACTCGGTACTTTTCTCTGCCGCTTGCTAAGACTAGATTCAACAGGTATTGTTTTTTGGCACTCACTAAGACTAGATCGAACTTCGGATTTCTTGGTTGTTTGTTTTGGAACTTTTACATTCTCTATGGTGACAGCACATATTTCATTCACATTTCTTTTTCTTTTTGTTGTATCATGCAAAGAATGTGTGACATTGGCACAAGTTTCCGCAACTAAGTAGTCTTTAGGAACTAAGTAGTCTTTAGGAACTAAGTAGTCTTTAGGAACTAAGTCGTCTTTAGGAACTAAGTCGTCTTTAGGAACTAAGTCGTCTTTAGGAACTAAGTCGTCTTTAGGAACTAAGTCGTCTTTAGGAACTAAGTCGTCTTTAGGAACTAAGTCGTCTTTAGGAACTAAGTCGTCTTTAGGAACTAAGTCATTTTCACTAGTGGCATGAAATATTGATTTGCCCTTTCCCAAATTCTCTCTCTTTCGCGAATTGACATTTCTTTTTCGTTTCGGGATATTGTGCAAAGGATGTGTGACATTGCCACAAACCTCAGTTTCTAAGTAGTCTTTAGGAACTTCGTCATTTTCACTACTGGTACAAAATATTGCTTTGCGCTTAACTAATTTTCTCTCTCGAATTCGCGCGTTATCATTTATTTTTCGCTTTGGGGTCTCGTTCAAAGAAGAATACGAAGCCTTTTCACAAGCCTTTGGATCTTGGTTGTCGTTTGAATCAAAGTTTTTGGTTCCCTTCCTATTGTCATCGCCTTCTACTTTGCCCTTCCTTTTCGCATTCTTTTTGGTGCCTTCCCTAGAGATACTGTAAAGATCGTCTCTGAGACCACTACAGCCTTTGGACGCTTGTTTTTTCTTTTCCACCTCTGCGGCATCTCTAGAAGTGATAAATTCGTTTGACAGCGCATGCGTAAATTTTCTTTCCCATTCGACAAGGAATATTTTTGCTCTATCCTCGGACATAATTTCTCTTGTGCATTCCATGAATAATGATTCCAATTCAGCTTTATGACTTTTGACATGATCAAAAACCACCTAATTACACAGGTCATGAGTAGAAAAAAACATGAGCTGATTTATTAAACCTTTCTTAAAGTAAGAACTTACCTGCAAAATTTTATGCCCATGTGTTTTAACCCCTTCAGGACATAAAATATCTCGGCATAATTGGTTTAAGCGTTGGAGGTAGGGGTTCAGAGACTCTTTGGGAATAAAATACCCTCCGGTATCCCTCATTCCTATTCCAGAAAACTGTATTTCGGCTTTTTCGTCTGTTGTTCTTCTTATTTTTAGGCTGCAGTCCCATAAAATTTGGGATTTTTCACGTTGTTGACTAGTTAATTCCATTTTCTTTCCAAAGATTGTCCTTTTTTTATTGACGTTCCAAATTTCTCCCAAACAGCCACCTCCTATTGTCAGGAGGGACCTTTCATAAACATCACTAGACTGAAAGGTAGCAATAAGTTCATTAATTTAGCATGAGGTAGAAGTTAATTCAGATTAAAGTTGTCAGGGGGTCAAGCGCTCTTTTGAGCCTTTTAAAAGGCAAATGAGCCCAAAGTTCATTATATCTTTGACACCATATCTGATAGGCAAAACCATGACGAGGAAATATAAAATCATGGTTTCATATTCAGTACGAAATCAAAGATGATTTAAACATGTTACTCACGTTCAGAGATTTGTCACTGGATGTATTTCTGTGCTCAGACTCTCCTCTTCGATTGAGGCACCAAGCTAAAAACACTTGCTCCGAGTATAACGTCAATAATAGCAAATAGTTGTTTTGGACATTCAGGGGCTCATTTTCAAAGCCACACTTTTTCTTGAAATAGTGAAAATTTGTCCTAATGACCAACTTCCATTGAAAGCGTGCATCTAAACTGCTTCGCTGTAATTCCATTTTTTTCAAACCTTTTTTAGGTCTGTGCTTCTCTAAGTTAATAAAAAATAACTCTACCAAATGTTCTATGAGTGATGGAAGAGAATCGCGCAACTGTTCGTGAAGATTGATAACATTTTGTGAGCTAAAGTTTTTGGGCAAAGCTACTTCTATTAGCCCAATTACATATTCCGTTTTAATGCTCATTTAGGATTTTGGGCCTTGGCAGGCACGTGTCTGCACTCTGCGTCTCTACAGTGTAAATGACTACCCGGGTTTTAGGCGCGTTTTGATTGGTTTAAGGTTTAAGCATTATGTATCCCTCCGCTCTGATCCCGCCTTATTTGTTTGTAATTTCTACCGCTAGAGGCGCTATTTCTTTTTGTTCTGACGTCACAGTGTCGTCTGCTTTATGACAAGCTCTCATTAAGGATTTGACCTAATTGGCATACTTATCGAAGATAAGTTATGAACTTATGGTCCAACGTGACTCAACGCTCCCACGATAATGTTCATGTCGGACATGTTAAAACATTTGAGGTGACTTTATCACTGTTTCAAAGCAAGAACCCAAAATACCTTCGATTCTTTTCAGGATTAAAAAAATGGCGTAGAGTTTAGTTTTTGGTGCCGGCGGTGGTGGTGGCCGTCAAATCCCTTCATCCCCCTTAATGTTCCCCCCATCTTTAAAAAGAAATTTTTGATCGATAGACTTTACTGGTTAAATTCGCTAAGGGGTTTAGGGAGGGTAGCCTATAGCGACGGCAAAAAAAGGGGTATATACCGATTTTCTTGTTGGGACTTTTAAAAGCATTGACTTGTTTCAACGCTTCACGGAACTTCCTCGAAGTTCTAGGCCTAGATCTATACTTCCCCTTTCTCTAGTTCAAAGTCTTTACCTATCGAGCTCTGTTAAGCCTTTTTTATCGAAGAAAAAAAACAACTAGAAGATATTTTCGATCGTTGGCTTTTTCACTAAAATAGACCCCTGAGAATTTTACGCGAAAAAGCTTAATTTATTTTTCAAACATTTTTTCTTCTCTACCAAACTCTTGAATGAACCAAAAAAAATGGGACGGATAATGGTCGAATTCATTAATGAATAGATTTAGTTAAAAAATTTAACGAGGGATAAAAAAGCGGACAATTTAAGTGATTTTCCCGTTAAGTTCCCGCCTCTTCGCCCCTCACTTCGTTAATTATTTATTAATTAACGCCTCGGCCAGGAAAAATACCCCGTCAATTAATTAGGAAACGTTTACGTTAATTTAAAGAGAAGTTTTCGAGGAAAGAAACTTTTTTATCGGAATTATCAGCGGGCGGTAATTTCCTGCCAGCTTCCTAAATAATTTTAATCATGAATTTTTTTTTGGGTTGTTTTTATTTTTTTTTTTTTTTTATTTTTTCTCTTTCCTCATTTGAAATTTAAATTGGATATTGGGCCAAAAATTGGTGACATCTGTTTGGGTTTCCATCCTCTCTACATGGATTCTGTTTTTTTAAAAAAATACCCAAAACTGAAATTAATTTTCATAAAATAACCCACCTTAAATATTCATAAGCAACAACATACCGGTTGAATATATATGGGATTAAAATAAAAACCTATAATATTTAATTAATAAACCTTGTTTATTTAGTTTTAATAACATTTAAATGAACTTAATTAACCAAAACGGAGAAACAAGTTGACAACACTAAGCTAAATTACTAAAAATCATTGTTGACATAAAATTTAAGCAATGCATATGTACTAATCGAAATTTCTGGACTGAACTAAATTAGATAATAGAAAATTATTAAGAAACGCTCAATTTTCTAGTGTTAAAAACCATATCTATAATTTCAATAGTGATTCTAAAACCAAATGGGCCAGTCACTCAATGTACAAGCCTGACTACTAATACACTTAACAGTGTCAAAATTAATATGAATAACCCATGGTGTACAACCCCTCTTTCTCAACCGCGCGAGACTAAATGATATATTACAAAGTTCACCGTTCCCCCTCGGGTGCCCTTGAACCCTAATTGTGACATTCATTTTCTAACTGGCATTAAATTAAATTCAAACACGCTAAGCCTAATTCTACAAAATCTACCCCTGCACCCCTAGCTAGCTAGCTCCATCCAATTTGTCGTTTCTTCCCCAATGATTTAATGGAAAACACTTACTTAGGCCTATTTTAGGGTTAGCTAGGGAATTAAAGGTAAATAACGTTTCCGTTTCTCAACCTTACTTTTAAATCAAGGATGACTTCGACTGTCTCGGGGTTTTAGCAGTTTAGGCCTTGGTGAGGTGATACCCCCCCCCCCCTTTGAAACAGGTTCACCAGGAATAAACGTCAAGAGTGCCGGGAATGAATCTTTTGATATAAATCAACACGTATAAAGAGAAGTAAAAACAGTCGCGTTTGGGATTTATAGAAACTGAGCAAGGATAGAAAAAGTTAGAGAAGTTGGTGCAAAAGAAAAAAAAAGATTTTCGAATTGCCGTAAAAACGGACATCTTTATTATAGTGGCAATGATTTACTGAGAAGTTTGAGCTGCAGTATGTACACATAGCAGGGGGGGGAGAGATGGATATATAGGAAGAAAAAAACTAGACGGAAAAATTACTCCATATAAATTACAGTCACGCCGTGAAACCGAAAAGGCGGGCCCCCAAATCTTAAAGACACAAGAGGAGGGGGGCAAAGGGGGAGAAAGAAGATTCAAGCCACGGGAATCGTAAAGATGTTTACAAGATGACGAATTTTCATGTTCCTAGTGACATTCGAACAGACGGAACGAAATAAACAAACGTGCAAAAATATTAAGAAGAGATGGAGATAGAAATGTGGGAGATACGAAGATGGAACTATGTCCTATAACCTAAACTCTCCCAAATATTTCATACAAAGAAAACAAATAAAAATAGCCTTAAATATTACAAAGATATGATGCTAATTTTGACCACCTCAACAGGAAAATAATAGAAGAGACACTTAGACCTTAACATTGTCCAAGAGTACCGAGATTACTGTATACCTCCTACATGAAAGTCAAAGCTTCATCTTGAACTTTGGCATAAGGATTCCTTGTTTCACCTCTATAATTTAACGGTGATACTGAACACCAAATTTCATTAAATGACTCGAAACTGATTACGGACGTAGGGTCGCGTTTGCCTTCACCCAAAACGGTGACTACTAATTTTCACCTACGTGTCACTTCTTATTACAGCCTTAGCTACTTTTAGCTTCGAAAACTTGGAATCGCAGGGGAAAAAAAATATGAAAACATTTATACCCAAAAATGGGCGACGGGTGGAAACTTATTAAAAATATATCTCGGTGGTACTGGTTGGTCGGTACTTGGCTCCTGAACCCCAGTCATCCCATCCGATCCTCACCCCCGAAAAAATGTCGAAACGAATTAGCGGAAGAAAAAACGAACATTTACAGGCGGAAATATATTGGAAAGGAAATGTCGTGCCGGCCGGGGTTAGTTCTTATAGATCTCGCCTTCCTTAAGTGATGGGAAAATGTGCGCAACACCCCCCAATCCACCCACGGTATTTTCCCCAGTAAAAACAATTCCCCCGGAGTGTACAGGGTGGGACATATAGGGGGAACCAGAACCGATAAATAAAATCTCTCACCCTCACCCTGTTAGGGCACCCTATAGATGATCTAGGATGCTTAAGATGCGGATAGGAATCAAACCTAAGAGGATGAAGAGCAAATGAGACTTGGACTGTCTGCTCTCGGATCGCGAGTTTCGGGCTATGCCACAAAGTTATCTTGGTTGGCATCACGTGACCAGGCAAATACAAAATCAAAAAGGCTTAAGCTCTCTCCTTACGACGGTTAAGTACCACGCTAAACGAGCGAGCAAGCATGGAGCAAGCTTCGGAATTGGGAAACAATCAGTCCAAGTATCGTTTACACTTCACCTTCAAAGTAAGTACTAACACAGTGGATGTAAAGAAAGGAATTAGCCATTTTGATATCTTAAAACGATATTGAAGTCCATACTTTACTAGTCTAAGAGTCGACCAATGGGCTGAAGACCCCATTGACTTCCCGTCGAGCATTTGCCACTCGCCCTTCTCACTTTACTAAGTTGGATCCGACATCTCTCCCTACCACGTTGGCCAATGAAGATGGCGCCCTTCCGCGTATTATTTACCCAAAAACAGGGGGAAACGCGACAGGGAAGGTGAATTTACGCGTTTGACAGGCAGCCAGCCAGCGAGGCTCACTTGTCTCTACTCTCTCTGAGTCTAGGCCTAAGCACGACTGTTGAACATCAACCAATCCACCCTCTCCCTCATCTGCATGTATCGGTGTATAGTCGGTATAGTGTATCCGCAGCTAACAGAATTCAAATCGTATGCAGATTCGATTCAAAAACTTACTCCCTTCCCAGAGAGTTAAGAGGAACCCTAACCAATATGGGAAGTAAATAATATTCCCAAAGGGGAGAGGATGTATGTGGCGCATGTTCAAGAAAACCGTTGACGAGTGAGGCATGGTCCCTATTATAGCGGGGCACTCAAACCATGGCGGTTTTATGGATTTAGTCACCAATATCTTGATGCGTTGTTGTTATCATTTACAATATTAAACGTAATGACGCATGAAGTATAAGTCATAGAAATTAGACGAAAATGTTAGCATACTAAATCCTTCATAAGTATAAAAATAACTTCGATATCCGTCGCATTTAGTCAAGTCTACGGGATGGAAGGATTCAATTTAATCAGAATAGTCTATGTCTATGTCTACAGATAAGGGTGTAGGTAGGAAGCTATAGGGAAACGCATTCGTATACCCAGTAATAAAGGGGTGGGCAGTTGTTTACGGTAATAGTCGAAGCAAGCAAACCGTAACGTCCATGGATGGTGGCAGAGTACCATAGTTTAGGAATAAATATTTAATTAAAGTGAGAAGGTATACTGGAGGTAGGGGTGGTTTATGAGTTTGGACGGCACGTGGAGTGAGAGAGAGCGTAGCTTCAGAGATCATGGGGAGCAATGGAAACGGTCCAAGAGTGGGCGGCGAGAAGACTGCTTAATCAATTAAAACAAACTGCATGGGGGGGCATCATTTATATCTGGCGGGAGTCGGAAGAGCGGAAATACACTGCACAAGGGGTGAGGGTTTGGTTTAAAAGGTGCACGAGAATGGAAAACGAGCAGCTATAGCGTCGTCAGTGCGCCACACGTACACATAGAAAGACCGATAATAATAACTTCGCGTCAATTATAGTTTTGGACGACGATTTTAAAGGGTCGAATCGAGCTAGAACAATTGTAATTCCTAGCAACCGCTGTTGTTAAGTTCAGGAGGAAAATTACTATACGTCTCGAACATTACCGTAACCTCAAAGGAGTAAACTCACTCACTCGGTCGGTCGGTGTACCTGAGAATCTTGGTGGTATCGGTATAGAACAATAACGAATATATAAGGTTTGGATGTTCGCTCGGCCGCTCTCTTCGACTGAAAATGGCTATAATTGATCGGAGAAACAAGAGGGGATGGATTGTGATGGAGAAAGGCGAGGCTTTCGCATAATTGACTCTCCTATATACAAACACAAAATCAATTAGACAAAGTATATTCTAATACTCGTATCGAAAGACGCAAGAAAGACGTTGAGATGTATCGAGGGAATAGCTCGTGTTTATGTTAATAAAGATCGATTGAATGTACAACAAAATCAGACGTCTATGACTAGTAAATTTTAAAGATAAACCCTTGAAATCCTCCTTCATATTTCTCTAGTTCTAGTTCAACGCAATAACCAAGAGAGATTATTAAATTATCCCTAGAATATTAAATATAAAATATAAAGCTTCGTATATAGATTTTGGTTCAACGAAGGCCGAGAAGAATTTAATTCAATCAGCATTCGTAAGAGAATTGATATAATTCATGGTATTGGTAATATTATACATACAAATCATATCCGTTATAGGGGGGGCCCGGAAAAGGGGTTGTGTAATACAGTATTAGTCACTAGGATGAGTTATAAGAGTATAATCGAATTAAGAGAATGGGGCGCGCTCATTCGGATGGGGAATATGGATTGAACGCCAATTTGAAGAGAAATGATTATTTCAAACTTACTGAATAAAAAAAAATATATTTTTTCCCCTCAAATAAAGCAAAGCTCGAGCTAGGGTTTCTTGACGTCGAGAGGTCGCGGAGAGCGAGCGGGTTTTTGTATCGTGTTCGTTATATTAAAGGCACGACCGAGTGCAAATAGAAGAGAAACGAGACCGCGTACAGAAGAAGAGAACTAAACTGATCTTATCTCGGACCAGCTCGTGCAGAAATCCGAACGCCGGGCATATTTCGATGCCCCGAACCCACCACCACGGCCGCGCTCTCTAATAATATTTTTTTCCCGGTTTTATTTTTTTCTCTCTTCTTTTTACTGGGCAGATGGTCATCTCTCTCTCTCTTCTCTTCCAGGCTCTTTTGATTCAAGAGTCTTTGGCCTAGGCTTAACTCCCGCCTATTTCAAATTTCCATCGCTAATATTACGTCCCGTCAAGGTTTTGAGGGTAATATTTACGCGTTCCAATAACGCTCCCAAAAAACTCTTCGCCAATGAACTCTGCACTCACTCAAGGGAGGGATGAGAGGTGGTGAGGGAAAAGAAAATCTCTTAAGAAAAAACTTTACCTCGACATTTCGGCGTGAATTTATATTTTTTAAAACCATACATTCTTATATCCGGGTGAGGTTATGCTTTAAAGTGATAGTAAAATCATTCTAAGTTCAATCCTCTAAATTTTAAACACGAAATCAAACCAGATTCAACTCTTTTAATATGAAATTGGAATATCGTTAGACTTCTCCACGAAGCACTGGGAAGTACCCTTATTGGACGCATAGTACCACCTGACGGATACGTCCAATAGGTGAGTGGTACTCCCAGTCAGTGATTGCCGGGAAAGCCTAACGTGTAGTGCCATCCATTAATAAAACTTAATTGCCTGGTATCTTCTTTAATATTGTAGATTGAAACATTGTTCCAATTGATATATTCATTATTTAAAACACTCTTTCGTTTAAAAAAGGAAGAAATTATAGCCCGAAGCATCCCTTTAAACGTCTCTGATGATTTCACCATCCCTTTAAGGGAGTTTCCACTCAGATTACCTATAGACAAGGATAAAAATATAGCGTGGAGAAATTATTAGGGGTCCGGGCGCGATCTTGAACGATAAAGACGTACAGAGGATGACCATTATATGATTTTGGGAGATTGATAGAATAAATAGCCGTTGAGAGAATACAGGCATATATATAGTTTTAAAATGAAGGGAGATGAAAGACCATGCACATTCACGGGAAGGGGGGCTAAACACTAAGCCTAACCGCAAAGATTCTTTTTTCTTAATATTAGAAAAATGTAGCGTTGGCTTCTCCTGACAGCTCGTATAATGAGCTCTTTCGATTAACCTGTTTATGAAAGGTGTTTATTATAGATTTTTCAAAGACGGCGGGCGGGCGAGCGGTTTATAGTATAGCCTCGCTCGAACTTCTTAAATACAGGAGGGACAAGAGTTTTCTCGATCAAACTTTTCTTCTCTCTTTATTATATATATATATTTTCTTTTTAAAAGCTCGTTATATAAGAAATATTTTTATATTAAAAAAGGCGGAGTCCCGTACGGATTATTTACGATCCGGTGGCGCGGTCGCCATTGTTACCAGATGACCCAAATCCCAATAATTGGGTATAGAAAAGAAGAAAACTTTTCACATTCCCCGTAGGGAGGTTAAAAAAGAAAAAAAAAGGTCGCCCGAAGAAAAAAATTCACTACTGGCAACTTTCAACCTTTCACTGAACTAGGACTGAATATAAAATAACACGGATTGTCATAAGATCATTTATAAATTCTTAACGAAGAGCTATAGTCGGTCCCTTTCTACTTTGATAAGATTTAAAAAAAAAAAAATTGTAAGCGTACGTTGCCTTGTACCTTTGATATTTCACTGCGGGAGAACCCGATCTTGCAGTATATGTAGAGAGTTTAAGAAATTTACAAGAAATCTCGCTCTAGATGTGTAAGATCTTTCCAACTATGGCGCGAGATCAAGAAAAATCAAGTGCACTTTTAAACTTTCATATTCAAAATTAGGCTTTTAACTAAAAGTTTTTTCCATAACTTCTTAATCTCTCTATTGCAGATTTTTCGGGAAACTCTGAATTTAAAAGTTTCGTCTACAATAACAATACAATCACGCTTCTGGGAAATACCACGAGCTCAAGGACTAATAACGAATCTCATTAGTTTAAGTTTGATAAATGAATAGATGTAAACGCGGGGTAGAGCTAAAATAAATCCAACGTACACGCCTAAAACTTAATTAACCATCTCACCACGAACGTAAAAGATGATTCTCCAATGTTTACCCCGCGGATAAAAAGGAGAAAACTTAAGTAAAAAAGTTGACAAAATCCCATCCTTCTTTGCTAAGTTAAATCCCCTAGTTTTTTGTCATCCCATCATCCGAACACTGATTTGTTTCTAAGTTTCAGTTTACAGTTCTCTCTCTATACCCTTAAGGACCCTCTCATCCCTCCGCTGCTGTCCTTGTTATTTAGGACGGCGACCCGAGATTTTGACCCCAGCAATGGCAGGACTGAAAGTTGAGGATGACGTATAACTCGCGCGCGGTGCCCGGGGATTTCGTGATTCTTTTTAGATTAAACGGAAATGAAAGTATATAAAAAAAAAAGTGAAACAACTAGCCGAGGCTTAGCTGGGAATTTAAGATTATACCAGTATACGTATAGATTGTACAATCAAAAATTAAACACCAGCAGCACGGATACCGAACCTGGGTGACGGTTAATTTCAAGGGACATCGCGAGGACAAGGCTTGGAGACAGACAGGTAGGTAACCCGAGTCTGTATTGGCCTGATTGGAAAGACAAGAAAACCGCATTACTTTTTACTCTATACGTTCCCTTCCTCAAGGGGGGGGGGGACCGGACTAGATCCAGGCATCAGAGTTGATTTTAGTTAAACCAAGGGTATAAGCAGATATCAATACGGTTAAGAAACTATTCCCTCTAGGCTTCTTTTCAATCACCTTTCCAAAATGGACGAATGTAATCCGAAACTTTCCGAGTTACATCCGTCCGATCGATTTTTATTTTCTATACGCCATCATGCAAGTTCCCGAGCGTTTTGCGTTTGCCAAGAGAGATTAATGGCACCGAGAGTTATTATAATACGCGGTTTAGTACAACCAAAGGAAGATGGGTGCTATTACTGTTTATTCACCGAGATATTCGGAGTTTGCTCGGGACAATAACGATAAATCCCTATGGGAATTAATAGAGTTTCGGTGCAAATTCCGATTGCTGATGCACTCGGAGATAGTCCGCCCTTGGCGACTATTATTACATTCTCTGCCTATTCTTCTAACAACCTATGGCCGTTTCGCTATTACGCTAGACTTTTTCCTTTTCGGGTAATACATAAGGATCGGCTTATTATTCGTGTACGATAGATTAATAGAGAATTATATTAGAGACAGAGAGACGAAGGTCTCTGTAAATATAGCGTATGGGCCTCGCGCTCTATTCAGCGGGTTATCGCGTACGTACTAAGCTTATACCTTTCGCCCTTCCGTATGTTAAGTCTTATCCCTTAAAGCCTACCACAAGGCACGGCCGCAGCGGTTTATCCCAGCAGCCCATCCTTCCCGGGCCAGGTTGGTTCTCTTCCCTGTATGTACAGTATCATCCGACTCACTCGGAATTAGCTCTGTAGCCAAGGGTAATTTAACGCGTTTCTAACTATATTTGAATAGATTTAAACGTATTGCAAATTCCGATTGCGTGCATCATGGGATACCGCGTGCGTTTATTCATTTTCTCTCGATCTGGCTGGCGCGAGTTCTTTCTCCGCGCTGCTCTTCACGTTTCAAAAGATTACGGTTATATTTTTCATGGGTTCCGCGTGTTGGCTGAGATGGGATTCAATTGAATGACTGTATACCTATATATATAAAACCACCGATTTATGTCGATCGAATCACGTGATGCTGGAAGAGGAGTTGTCCTTATATAGTTTTCCCTAATAAAAAAGAGATATATAAGAATACTATTTATGACTGTGCGTGCTGGTATCGTTGCTATATAGCTATTTTTCAATCAATATTGTCTAGAGTTTCAATAAGTAATTTAAAACTTTGTAAAATTGAAAACGTTCAGGCAAAACAACTCAAAATTCTAGAAATTCGCATGGAAAATTTTCATAATAAATTACAATATATATGCTATTTTGAAAGGGACACGACTATGGACTATGCCTACAACAAAACATTCTGAGTTACGAAACACTAGGTTTAGTTTTTCAATTTTAAATAAAAATTTCCAGCGCTTCAACAATTTCCGTAATACCATGTGCTTTGTGAATATAGTCTAATATTAATTGGACAGATATTGAAAGCGAGCTAGAGCTAGCCTTCGAACTGATTGAAATTGGTAAGGACTCGCGCGCTGAAACCTTAGCTCGAACGTGATTGAAATAGCGCATCTCAAATGACGCTGTGAATAAAGGAAGGAGTTTCGAAATATATGGATGACGTCAAATTTATGGACAATATAGAAAAGGAAGGGGGGAGGGGGGAATAAAAGAGGGAGTGGAATGATATAATGTCGAAACGAAACCCGGGATTGAAAATCGCTTTACAAAAGACACTTCAAAAATCGAGGAAGAGGAAGGGGAGGAGGCCCAGAAGGCATTTGCCAACAAGAACGATCCTCTCTCGTGATCAGGCTCTTTATAAAGCTCATAGCTATAAGCCTCGGCTTCTCTTTTATACCCATACCAAAACCACTATCGAAAAGTTCCATTAATAATTGATCTTTTGGCTCGAAGGGAGACACTCCAATTTCGAAGCCAACACAAAAACACTTGGAGACCTTTTCTTCCCAAACTCTCTCCATCTCTCACTCCCTACCCATCCGCTGTTCCTAGTAGCAGCACTCTTACTACGGAGAGAAGACTTCGATTTAATTCAAACACGCATTGAACCAATATTTCATGGGTTCACCAAACTATAGGATTTCTTTTTTTTTCGCTTCCAATTTTTCCCCGTTCAAAAATCCACCGCTACTTTTATACTTCCGAACAGAAAGCGATTTTTCAACTTCGCGGAAAAGTTTTCAACGAATTGAACGGTAGAAAAAGAATAAAAAAGTCAAAGGGAAAGAATGGCAGCAAAGGCCTAGCGACGTGAAGGAGGATAGGATGAAAATGGAACTAAAAAAAAGGGGGTTCATCTTCTTTTTAAATTGCACTTCGTTGCACTCACGGAAAGGTTTGAAGAGAAAGAGATTCCGGGAAATGAAAATGAAAAAGGGGTATTTTATACATAACCAAGCTGAGACCAGATGCGGACGGACGGTTTTTCTAGCCCAAATTGGGCGGTTTTCCCCCAAACAGAAAGAGATAAACTTGCTTATATAATTTAAAGTTTGAAAGTTATCGATATTGCGACCTTCCAATTAGGCTTAGCATTAAGCTGCTGTAGAAATTATAAATTGAAAAGATAGTTTCAGACAATCTAGCTCTTTTTGAAAACTTTACTTATTATTACGTAAAAATACTTGGGCTATATAGATCCTTCAAAAATGGCTGGTAACTAGCTTTTAGATCTAAGTAAAGAGCGGATAAAGGTTAAAAACAAGGCCCGGGGGTTACTAGAGACTAGACGAATAGCGGCTTCGTTACAAGACTTGAAAACAAAGCTAAGAAGCGTCCTTTAGAATGTACCAAAAACAAAAAAATAAAAAAGATCTAGGCTGTAAGGGAGACATGATCGTGGTTCCGCGTACTGGATGTACTTCATGTTACTTCTTAGGAGAAAAAAAAAAAAGAGAACCAGAGAGAGGGAAAGAGAAGACGAATCTTTTGTTTCTGCTTAAAACGTAATAGAAAATTGTCCATCCTCCCACTTTACTGGGTCCCATATTCTCTCAATCCCTCCTACTCGAGTCTCTTTTCTAGAGCACGGAAAAAAGATGAAGGGAACTTTAAGTAAAAAGAGAGAAAAGAATGTCTAGTGTGGGGGTGGAAGGAAAAATAATGAAAAATAAAGGTTAAGAATAAGGCTTGCTTTTTTATACATATAAAAAAATAACCAAGGCCCCTGGGGTGCCAGTAGATATTTTTCTTTACGGAGGTATAAGAAAAAGGCGTGGTACTCTCGCGCCATAGGAAAGAAAAATTGTATATAGGAGAGATGGTAAAATTATTAAAAGACAGATAAAAAAGAGAAAAATTCTAAGGATAACCTAACATTATATCTCTTACCCCCCTTTCTCCGTATACGTAGATACGTGCGGTAAAAAGCTATTTGGCAAAGTGTTGGAATTCTATGATCGCATGGCGAGCGACGAGCCGAATCTTTTATAACCCCCCATATATACGAGTAATATACGCATACTTTGAGCAAATGATTCGAGAATCACGAACGAGGAATATAAACAGTTTCATTCCATTTTCTCCTTTCCAACGGATGATTCTAACAAGTTTAAACCTCGCGTAGTATTATGATCCATCCATCACGATTCGCGGAGTGTAAATGTATGCAGAAAAGAAATATTCGATGCCCCTATAAGATACCTTTCCCTGAACACTGGTGTTTGGCAGGGGAAGCATTCCTACAGGCGCTCATAGAAATATAATGGAAAGCAACTTTTAGGGGTTATCGTCTGCATTTAGCTACGGTTTAAGACACTATTCGCCGCTATGGGTAAAACTACATCATTGTGGCGTAGTCCCCGTTCTGTTTCCATGCAGGAGAAGCTCGTTTTCCCATTACAACATCATCATTCTCGCGAGGATCGTGGCGCTATCGTCTTTTCCCGCCAACCTTAGAGTCTCTGCCGAGGAGGAAAAAGGGCGCAAACCAGCGTCAAATTAGCGGGAGATGGTAATGGAAAGAGACACGAGAGAACAAATAAACAAAAATGTCACCCAGCGTAAAGACTCGCCTGCTCCGAGAAAAAAGAAAGACCAAACCCAAGCCAAGCCTACAGGGAGGAGGAAGAAAAAGAAGAAGAGATTTAGTAATGGCGGGAAAAAAACTCAATGGGAAAAGGAAATGGGCCGCGCGCGCGAGCTTTTTCGTTGATTCGCGCCAAGTCATTACACAAAATATACACGCGCCAGCAAACTTGGCCTACAAAAACCGCGGGAAAAAAGGCCCGTACGAAATTTAAGTAAAACCCATCTTACTTGTACGGTATAAATATACTAAGGTATCGAAGCGCGGTCACGGTTCTTCCGAAAAGAAGATGGAGAAACAAGTGTGTAATAGTTTTTTCTTTCCAAGCCGTGACAAAACGGTAATAGCGACGGGATATATACTGGAGACTATAATAGGAGGAAATAGAAAACCCGGGTTTTTTTAGAGGACGAAATGGGAGAGAGAAAAAAAAATAAATAAAATGAAGATGGAGAATGGAGAGAAAGAGAAGAAAAAAGAAAAGTCATTGAAAAGTAAAGGACGCGTCTCCGTGTTGCGGTTAGAGGTCTATTAGCGCCGCACAGTGTTGGGTTCGGATGTCTCTAATAATGGTGTTACACGTCATTATACGTTCCTATGGGGGATCGGTATAAATGTAGCTAGCTATATCATCCCTTTAAAAAGTATATCAAAATAAAGCCAAGGGCCCTGAAGTAAAACTAACCGTCAACGTTAAAACATCATTTGAGTTTAAAACTTTTAAATCGTCAAAGAATTTTTGACGCGTAACAACCCGTAACAAAATCATTATTTTCAAGTTTAATATCATTTCGTCATTTTCTCCTTTAGGCAGATGGAAAACTTCATTAACGGCGTGTTTCACTCTAGGCCTAATTTAAATTTTAATCGTAATTTAATGAGACGCCCTAAGTCGTAAACAGAGCTAGTCGGCTCGATCTAAAATTCCCATCCCTATAAGCCCCCGTATCATCACCACCACCACCCCGTTTCTCATTCTCTCTGTGTCTCCACGAAAATATCTCGTATTCTGTGCCCCAAAAGTTTTGAATTGAAGTGAATTCAACATTTTCCTCTTTGCCCCGCCGCGTCAAAACCCAACAGCAAGCCTTTCATTATAAATTCGGACTCGCGAGTTTTACACCTCGGGCTACTTCATTAAATTTTAAAGGGAAAATTCTCTCTAGTCTATTTTCGGATGTTTCCCTTTGGAAATTTTCTCGGCTCTCCACTCTCCAGCTTCTCCTCGAGTTTGAAATAATTCAAGCGACTTTTGTAGCTGATGTTTCGCCAAAGTCATTTCTAAAACTTAGATAGGAGGACGCTTTAAGAGTAAATAGAAGCCTTTATTAAGAACGCCAAAACTCTACAAATTTTACGAGGTGTGAATTAAGAGACGGAAAAGCGCTGAACCGCGAAATAATTATTTTTCTTTATGCTAAGGTTGAAAAACTTTCAAAGAAATCGCAAATTGCATCCGAGCCTCTTCGGAACGAGGAGCTAATGAGGGTTTGCTACATATTTTTCTTGGTAAAAGCGAGAAGTTCGTTTTTAATCCAAAAGAATGGACAAATTTGACTTCATTTATCTCTAATTGCTTTCTAATTTCACACAAGCATCTAATCATGTTTTGATATTATCCCTTACCATCAAAAATACTTTTCCCAACTTATTAACTAACTTTCATGTACAATTTAATTCTTCAAAGGTGGATGGATTAAGTTATAAAGATAATCACGATAGGTTAGTCAGGTATAACTAGGTGGGTCCGTGTTAATTAACCAGGCTTCCGGAGGCAGATTTTTCCCGCCTTATTTTCGCGCTAAATTGGTATAGAAGATGGGAAAGGCGCGCGTTAGACCGCGAAGAAATTACAATTCATTCAAAAGGAAACCACCAACCAACTTCCTTAGAAAAGACACACTATACAATCTACCTCCAATTACTACTCCTCCGAGGCTTAAGTTGGATGTCGAGCTTTTTAAAAAAGACACTAGTTGTTTGACAGTGAGTAATAAACCACCCGTATCTTGAAAATAATCGGGTTGAAATGGACCAGACACGTTTGTCGATACACCCATCCACATTGAATATGGATACCATGCCAAATTTTGACTCGACGCCTATCCTAATACCATACTATTGAGACATACTTGTAAAGACACCGCCGTCGCTAACTACCCGTGTTTACCCGACTAGAGCCGACGTTGAAATTTACATGCTACGAAAAGTATACGCTTCGAGACATTCTATAAGTGAAAAAGACCTTTCGCCCACACACGTGTAAAAAACTGTTAACCAAGTCCTGAAGCGGATAAAAAAATACACCAAGGTATTATTTGAGAAATGGAGTCATTCATCGAAAAGAGACAGTTTTTTTACGCATTGCCCTCGACAGAAGTATATTAAAGTAAAGTTAAGGTTTAGATAAAAAAAACTATTTTCATAATAAGTCTATTAATGTAACGTATGTCGTTCGAATTTAAACCAAAACGAAGGTAAGGTTATTTCCATGTTTCCCGGCCATACCAGCATCTCTACAGTATAGTTTACCATCATTACTTCAATCCATCCCCATTAAATGTAAAGGTAGATTCGATATAATTTTCCTCATGCCAATTGACGCGTGTTTCGAGTACTGAATTCTGAGTCTACACCTGTTTGCAATTTCTTTTTCTTCAATTTTTTTATTCGCACATAAAAAACCGACCCCTACCTTTCGGCACCACACCGCCACTATAGCGCAGACTCTTTAATAAGGTCTCTCTCTTTCTATAAAGCCAGTTTTTCGTGATGACTCTATCAAAAGACTCAATGTGAGAGGAAAAAGAGAGTGAGAGTGTGATTGGGAGTAGACGGAATCTTTCTCCACAGACGCTGGCTCACTCGGTGTTTTTAGGCCTAACAACCAAACCAACCCCCGTGAGCTCATGTCCTGCCCCGTTCGCAGCAGCCGACAAGAAAACCAGAGAAAACCTAATCAACTTGAAACCTGGTCCACCAGTTACATCCTGTTATCGCGCAAGGGGTGTCGGAGTATTTTTAAACTGTCGCTGCAACTAAGGCCTAACACGGTTTCGGAACATTACACACTGCGCAAGGTATACTATAGGCTGAGTGTAAAAAAGTGGCTAGTTCTTCTCTCCTGCTAGTAAACCGCACCCTGTCATTAGAGCCGCTAGGGTCTAAAAAACTTAGGAACCAAGAGAGGAAAATAGGGGGGAGAGTAATACCGGCGATACATTAATGAAAGAGAAGTTTTTCATGATCGGCCATATTGGGGTGAATACAGATGGAATTAAAACATGGGGGACTTAAAAATTAAGGGGGGCACTCACTAGCTAGGTGGTCAATCATGTGATGACTCTTACTACTCCCGATTTTTTAGGGGTCCAATTTCTCTATCGGGAATTTTAACAGCTGGCTAATTCAATTCGAATTGCTTTCGCTATCCACGAAAAGGATAAAAAGTTTAGTATGGGTGAAGGCGAAAGAGAAAAAAACGGATAATGTATGGATGGAAATGAAGAGAAGTGTAGTAGTAGCTTTCCGCGGATTTGCATAAAAAGGGGATTAAAATTTCACAGTAATTCAATTTTAATTAGAGGGCACCTTTGGATGCTGTAATGGCCAAATCCCCGTACAAAAAAAAAACGTTAAAACGCGATTTTTATCGTCATATGGAATTCAAATTTATAATAACTCTTTTATAATGGGAGAGGTATAAATTTGGCATTAGGAATAACCTTGGTATTTTTTTCTATTCAATTATTAAACTATATTTTCATCAACATTGTAGACAAAGGAACCTTTTTTGTCTACTGGTGAATGAACCCTATATACCATTAAATTAATTCATATGAATTATTAAGTATAAAGTTGAATCTATCAGCACCTTTTCATTAAGAATAAATTCATTGGCCCTGTATACCCCAAATGTTTCCTTCTGTCAATTATTTTAAATCGTTTCGCGTGAAATTACCATAGCTAATCGTTAAAAACGGTAATTTAAATTATAAGGGTTGGAATTTTAGTAAAAATTTAACTACGGTATTATATATTGGATTTTTCATAAGAAAACCGTTGTTTACAGGTTAAATTAACAGAGTAAAAACTAAGGTATGATATAAATCAGAAATTTGGTAAATTACCCGTAATTACCTGGATATAGTTTTTTAGAGGGCATGTCGATTAAGGGTAAATTAACATAATACTGTAGATATAATATTATAAATCGGTATCGGTATTTAACAGAGGAATTTGCTAAATTACAGAAACACATCTCTAATCTTGATAAAGTGCACATATTACATTGGTGGAAATTACGAATAATAAATATACAACGTAACGCAATCAGTCCCTTATCTATATAATACATATAAGCATAATTTATTATAAAAAAAAATGTCGGAAATATCAAACACACACATGCACTCACAATATTAACAACTGATGCAGAAGAAAAGGCCTTTCCTTTGTTTATATATATCATCAACCAACCAGTTTTCTACGGATCCCAATATCTTAATCATGATTTCCATCTAAACCGAGGTCTATACAGACGTAGATAGAGTTTTTATGTGCCATAATTATTCCAAGTGAGATCTATCTATGTCTAAAAAAAAGTATACGCTAACACCCGCAGTATACTTATATATAAAATAATCAAAAGAAATATATATATTTTCTTTTTATTTCTACGACTACTACTAAGTTCTAAACCGCGCGCCAGATAATAATATACAGTATTATAAGCCGAAGGGGGATTTTCTTAATGACGTGAACTTATCATCGGAATAAATACAAGCAGAAATATATAGAGGAAGAAAGATGGTCGCGTTCAAGACGCAGAAAGAGAGAAATGTATAAAAATACCCCTAGGCTCCTTATCATAACTTTGATAAAACGCATTATGAAGGTGATATTTCCTTGTGCTAAGAATTTCCCTTGCCTGATAAAACGTAAGGAATATTTTGAGACTAACTAAGGTTCTTTGTCTATATTTTTACATCCTTAAATTTTTATTTTTATTTTAAAAGATTTGCCAAAACGATATACAAAGTTATTTTTAATGTAGGTCGATTGAAATATTAAATTTTAAACTTTTATACAAGTTCAGGATATAGTTTGCTAAACAGAGAACAACGTGGCTTAAATTGATAAACACCACAATATATATTAATATTAAACTCAGATTATCACCGTCTGCTTGTTCCTGTCTCTATAGAGACTTTCCCCCTAATTAATAGAAACCAATCAATAACCGTTAATTGATTATTAAATATGGTATACGCGTTAAGTGTAAAAATTATTAAATATTCGCGATGGAAATTATTTAAACTTTGCAGAATTTATTATTAAATAATCCCTAAGGGGTATAAGTAAATAAAATAGCGTGCGCAATAATATTTATTAACCCTCTGGTGAAAAATATACACTATACGATTTACAGACGTTATTTAGTATAGTAGTTGAGTATATGAGGGTTAATTACAATTCGCGCAGCAAAAAACGAGGCAACGCCTTTTAAATGAGGTTTTTACGCCTTCTAACACACAGTACGCGCACTATAAGAGTTATTAAAACTTTACGCTGATGAAAAGAGATTAAATAAAAACAGCCTAGCTGGATTTATAAATCCAGGCTTATTTCGGGGTTAAAATTATAATATAAAACCAGAGTAATAATATATGGGCGAGTACCTGCAGCATGACCTTAATAATTTAAAATTTTTAAAACCGAATGTAAACTTATAATTTAACTTAATTTTTTTGACGTCCTTGAGTACGCAACCCACTTGTCACAAGTTGGTTTAATGTTTAATTTCAAAACTTGAATTAAAAACTAAAAGATTTAATGTACGCCGGACATTACGACTTACTTACTTACTATACAGAGTGTGTATAAAATTAAAAGGTGTGTTATTAGGGTCAACCTGAGTTTAAAGTGTCAATGAATTAACATCATGGGTTCTACAACATTTAGTAACACCCTGTACAAGTACAACACATTCATTATTCGTTAGGTTTGTTATTTCGTGTTTTTCTAATTTAATCTAATTTAAATATTCATGAGTTTGCGCTAAAAATTTTCTATACATTTTATAACATCGCTGCCCACTATACACATTTTTTGATGAAATAAAAAACCTGTCTTCATATTTTAAAAAGAAACGTCCTTGAAGAGTTCAAGTTCGTTTGTAAGATAAGCTTATAATAAAAGGGAGAGTGATTGGATTTGATTAATTTAATCATCTGCCTAGATAGTGTAACTCAATTTAATTCGGTGAATTGTTTCTCAATCCCTTTAAACGGCGTTAATAGCTTGACTGATGATAGCAAAGCATAGAAACCTATATTTTCATTCAAATTAATCCAACTATTACTAAGTATAACTGCGGAGCACCTCATAGGAGAGAGAGAGTGAGAGAGAGAGAAAGAAAGAAAATGAAATGATAAGGGAAAAAAATAATGTCGGATGAATTACCATTAATAAACCGTTAAAAACGCATCTCATCACATTTTTAACGTAATAACTCCGGCGGGGAAACTTTCATTCGCCGCTATATGCGGCTATAGTTGCTATACAGCACCCATTTTAAACGATCACTAAATAACGTGACAAGCTAAAGAATATTAAAAAAAAATCAGCGCCTAAACCTTCTTTTCGCTTAAACATAGCTCTAGAAGTTGATAAACCCAAAGTAATTACAGCGTTATTTTCTTCCATCCTTTAATAAACCTGCAGTTAATAGCGTTTTATAGTTGCATAATAAACTAGCAAAATCCGTGTTTCTCTACTGATGGAGACACGGGTTAACAAAAGCATATAGCAGTTCTCCACTAAACTAATTTCAGAATCGTAGGTTAAGGGGTTCTTAAGATACAGTGATCTTAGTTAGCCAATGAGTGGATTTCACAATTCTATAAAATGCCTCGATCCATTGGACACGATTCAGGAAGTTCAGTATAACATTTGATAATATCTTGTTAATCAATTTCTTACACAAGACTCGAAATTAAAAAAAGAAGTGTCTCCTAATATTCAGCGTTAATTAGATTCCGTTAATATATTCAAAAGCTTCGTATTCACCGTTTAGAAAAAGTGAGAGAAGAAAAAAATCGTCTTAACGACTGAACGAAAAGGTCTTGCTAGATCTACGAAGGGGCAATAAGAAAAGGCTTAGCTACACGGTGATGAGAATGGGGATTGCTTGGAAACCGAGAAAAAAAAGAAAAAAGAAACCAGTCGGTACTTTCATTAAAAGAGTTAATGGAAGGTATGGGATGGACAGACGTGAGCTTTCGTCAAGACTTCAGCAGTTACCACATTACATAAGAAGAAGAAGAAGAAAGGGAGGCCAAGATTTGCCTTTAAAAACCTATTTCGTGAGATGAAACCCCCCTTGGAAACTAAATTAAAGAGAAGCTGAAAGCGTCGCCTACCTAACACTCTCGCTTCCTCACACAATCGATTTCTCTATGTACATTACCAACCAGAAAAAAAAATAGATCTAATTGATCAAAAAGTAGACAGGAACCTGCTTAGATCGCAGAAAGGATATTCGAGCTTTCAAAGCTTCTATTGTAACCAGACCCATTGAATAATACAATTGTATGCTTGGTTCCAGTTAGATCGACTGAGAGTGAGTGAGAGAGGGGCGCGAGGGAGTTTTAAATTCGTTGTGCAAGCTCATTAGTCAAATTTAGGTTAGACCGGAAGTCAGCTTGACTAAAATCCCAAGGTCCTATAGGCCTAGTAAGATTATTATTATATCTGTCTTCATTTTGCGAAAAGTTTGATTAATTCCTAGGTCTACTTTTAAATTTTTGTCGGTTTAATTATCTCACAGTGATTATTTCAATGCGGGACATTTTAATTAAACTATATTTAAAAGTAAATCTTAATGAGTAATATTTCGGCCAACAGTCTCTGGAAATCACCAAGAGGACTTTTGCAGAACTGTTAAAACTATGCACAAATGGAGATCTATTTTCCCTGTTATATCAAGGTCTTTCGAAATGAGTTGTATTACGTTCACTGTGCACTTGGTCACGAAACATTATAGTTGCTTGGCTAGTCTTCTTTAATGAAATGAATGTTAAGTCTCTACCTCAGCTCGTACAATTTTAAACCCATTAAACGACTTTAGAAGGATGGTATAATAGATTCGTAAATCCGCGAGACGAACGCGGGGCACACACGGCGCACGGGATATGTGACGGTGATTATATTATTTAAAAACTTAAACTTCAATTAACGGATGCCAGACCGTGTCTAATGAAAATTAGCTTTCCCCCATTATTTAATCGCTTGGCGAAGAATTGTAATTTCTTTGTCTCTCCCTCCATTCTCCCAAAAAGTATAGAAAGGGGTGTCCCGTGTCTCTCTCGACGCCTAGAGGGAAACGGTGTTAGAGGAAAAAGTAAGGAATTGAAATTGCAAATTAAATCAAGGTGTTCGAGGTAATGGTAAAGAACTCGTCTCGCGCGAAAAGATTCGCGTTAAAATCATTTGTTTTTTCGCGCCTAAATTACCCAAGCACGTGGCAATTGGCGCCATTTTCATAATAGAAACATATCTTTCCAGGCACCTGCATTCCACTGGCGTATTTTGATGGATTATAATCGAATTAATTAATTAGTTTATGAATTATTAGCCAACTAGTAATTAAAAAAAAAATATATCCCTCGATCAGCTTATTCGTAAACCCTCTTAGTGAGGCTTTTCCGTCTAGCACGGGAGGAAAAAATCCCAGGGATTTGCTAAGCCTAACTATCTAGAAGAGCCAGCCAGTATGGGGGGGACTCTTTGTTTTTCCTTGAATTGCCTACTTGATTAGATGTGGGGGATTAACTCTGAGGATTCTGGGAAGATAGCACTTATAGACGAGACGAGTCATCGCAAAACAAGTCAAGAAGAAAAAATAAGAGGTTTTGATGAGTTGGAGGGTTTTCCCAAACCCCCTCTCTCATTATACAGGGTGTTTTTGAAAAGTCCATCAATAATGAAGGGACGTGTTTATTGGAACATTTTGAGTCGAAAATGTTCTATGACTATTTTCCGTCCGAGCCACTGTTTTCAAGTTGGAATTGGAGTAATTTACGTATGACCCCTTAAATTTAATTAGAAAATTGAAATATAACTAATTTAATTAAGGGATCATCCCTAAAATATTCAAATCATAACTCGAAAACAGTGGCTCGGACGGCAAAATGTCATAGAACATTTTCGACTCAAAATGGCACAATAAACACGCTCCTTCATTATTGATGGACTTTTCAGAAACACCCTGTATAAGTGAGGAGAAATAACAAAAGAGAAGAATAACAAAAAAAAAATCAATAAATAGTTCAACGGTTAATTGAGAGAATAATTTTAACCACGCGATGAAATTTAATTTTCATTTTTGACCTATTTTGAATTTATTCTCCAGGACCATAATTGAAACATGATCTTTAACCTTTTTAACTACCCGCATTTTTTTCCCACAAACAAAACCTTTGCAGTCACTCTCGTCCTTATACATTCTTCAAACAGAAGCCATTATTATTTTTAAAATCACCTGGTTTACTAAAAAAAAAAAAATAATAAAGCAAATCTAGGTCATAACTTAGCTGTTATAAGCAAGCATGGCGTATAAGTTTTAACAATCATTTTTGATTTCACGTTAAAAACCGGAACTCAAACAATAGTCACGCTAGAATTAAACCGCGCACGATATAAAGGGCACGAGAGGTATAAAACCTAATACCTCAAATACACAACATGGAATTTCGTTTATCCCCCCGTTAAATAATTCTAGAAGCAGAGAGGGAGGAGAGGAGGCTTGGAATTTTTACAATAACGCGCGCAAAATGATTCTGGAACTCTAGATCCGGAGCGGCGCGAAAATTACAGCGGGCTATGGGGGTTCTACGGTTCTATCGGTCTATAACACTAGTTTTCATCACCTGGTATTTCAAATAAATTCCAGATCAGATCCCCGGCCTTCATCTCTCCTCTCCTCTCCTCTCCTCTTCTATGTGTGAGAGTATTTAAGCATTTCTCCACCTTTTCCCCAAGAAGTGCACTACACGAACATGGCCAAGTCTAAATGAGAAAACGCAACCAGGCTGAAGAGAGAAAGAGCAAGAGGACGATGGGTGAGATGGTAGGCAAGAAAATTACAGCGCGGGGGGGGGGGACGAATAGCAAATGGGAGAAACGAAACGAAAACCAGAATGATCCTACATAGTACATACTCCGATCCGAGGCTTAGCAGTGTATTAAGGAATATGTGTATAAAAAAAGGGAATTATTAGGCATTCCCTTTCACCTGGCGAAATGCATTCACGCATGCACAAGTACGCCGCCAGAGGATGATGGTGGATAGAGGATGTAAGGAGTATACACAAGAGAGAGAGGTATGGGGGGATAGAGATGACGGCAACAAAAATGGCTGGCGCAATTGTCGCCGAAAGCTATGTATAAACGCCAGGCGCTGATACCAAGGGGTCCGGCACTATTGTGATTATATAATTTCTCCTGATATAAAGCAATGGACACGCGTCATAATAAAGTGAGGAACACCTTGAATGGTGGTAGTACAGTAGTTCTTATCTTTAAATAAAAAAAAAATAAAGAATGGGATAAGCAGCGTGTCCATTAATGGGAGGAGTTTGATTACGTATTCCGTATATTTTAGCGCCTCCGGTGGCCAATTACATTACGTTAGACCGGGAAAGGGGGAGGGGGGAAATAGGTTGAGAGAGATAAAGCGGAATCTTCCGATTGTTATTAGCCAAGAGGTTTTTTTTTCTGGGACTGAATTCTAAGATGCTACTCTACATCTTCTAGAGAAGAAACTGAAGAAGGTTTCCTTTTTTTCTCGTAAGCAAAAAGTCATGAGGGATAAGAATAAACGAGTGCCTGCCGCCATACCATCGTCTACTAGGCCAGAAATAAGATGAGACTAGAAGTAAAGAGCTCTAGCATTGGTAGTAGATCCTGGCACTAGTGAACAAATTTGAGGATTTTATGCCGCTTCCATCGCGCCTACACTAAAGAGAAAAAAAATTGGTCGAGTTCCAAAAGAATTTCCCACCCCCTTCCCCTCAACCTAAAACCGCGGAACACGGACGCCGGTGCTTGAATCTATTTCGGCCGTCTACCGCCACGAGCGTCTCACGTTTTTTATGGAAAATTCAGAAACCGCTACCAGAGGGCCAACCGTTCGTGTGTTATCAAGAATATTCACTTTCGCCAAGAGAAGAATTTGGTTAGCTCAGTACTTCTAGTCTCATCTTACTTCTGCTAGGCCTGTATACTGGAGCAACTTGGGGATTCCAAGATAGAGAGAGAGAAAGAGCGGGAGAGGAGGGTAAGTAATAAGGGATGAGAGTATTAAAAAAAAAAGACCCTCGAAGCAGAAGTAGCCTCGGGAACCGAATCGAGTTTTAATTAAAACGGATTTTTCGCACGTACGATTTTCTCCGTCTTCTAAGCTTAATTTTCCTTTTTTTTTTTAATTCCTCCTCATATAATAGAGATAGAGTTGGGTGGGGGGTGAAGATTACGCTAGTACTACTACTACTATGTATGTACTATCTTTCTTGTGGATTTAAGAAACATTTAGTCGGAATTATTGTCCTTTCATTATAATTACATGCCCTCTTATCTGTATATAGGAAAAGAGAGAGAGAGGGTCGGTCGGGAGATTTTCCTGGAAAAATAACATATCGTGCTTTTGTCGAATTCATTTCGAGATTTGGTTCGTATTATATTATACTATATTACATTATTATGGAGAGAAGACAGGTCTACGCGACGTTATAATTGGAAACGTGACGTTTTAATTTCGGAACGACTCTTTAAGATATTATTCTTCAAAACAAACAACAAACAATTTGAAGTCATTTTAGACTTTCAAAATATTTGTTAAAGGGATACTCAGCAGGCTAGAATTTTCTTTCTTCTATTTTAATCGAAAGAGTTTATAAAATAATGAATATCATCAATTGGAACCATATTTCTATCTACAATATTAAAGAAGATACGAGCGATTATGTTTCCGCTATGAACACTACGCGTTAGGCTTTCCGGCTATTGGTCGACGGACTCCTCCAATAGGAGTACTCCCAGTGAGTGCCTGGCGGAGAAGCCTAACACGTAGTGTCCATTATGGAAACTTAATCGCTTGTATCTTCTTTAATATTGTAGATAGAAACATGGTTCCAATTGATATACCCATTTTTTATACGCTCTTTCGATCAGAGAAACATAACCCTTTAATCTATCTAATTAAACATTAACGGGTTTTAATTAAGTTTAGTACAAATTCAAGATTAATCTCTAAATTTTTGAGCAACTGAAAATTTATTTAAGCGAATTTTTATATTTAATCCAATCTCGAAATACGCTGCATTATTAAATGGATTCGCCGTTATAGTAACATAAGGGATAATTATAAACAGACAAAGTTTCTCTAGAACTTAGAGAATATAGAAGAACGATGCATTAAAAATGCAAGAAGATTTAAAATACCCAGCTTAAATATTTCCTTTTAATAAAAGCCGCCAATGGGGTTGGAAAGTAAAAAGTGTTGTTGGGAGTTTTTTAGGATTGAGTTTATTTTTTCCCTCTCGAATTTGTTCTCACGTTCTATAATCGTCCAACCTCTCGTTTCTTACAAAAGGAAGACAAATTTGTATTTTATTTGCTTAGATTTAAATCTAAACGAATTAATCCTCGCTATCAGATATTTATATTTAAATTAATTCAAACTTAATTCCAGTAGAAATGTAATTCTTGAAAATGAGAAATATATTTTGGGCCGTTTTCATTCGAATTACCGATTTTTCTAGCGAAAACAAATTCGAATTTCTAAAAAAAGACCTAATCCTTCTATGTAAGTATAAGAGTTCGTTCAGAAAATCTCTTAAGTAATTTGCATATTTCCGGGGATTATCCTTAATTTAAATTTATTAGATTCCTATCTTTTCTTCTTAGAAAGAGAACCAATAACATTAAACTAATCTTTGAGAATCAGACGAAAAATAAAGGAGAGTCGTATATATTGAATTCAAATGTATTCGCAGAATCTTATTTTAAACTTCTAGAAGATTCATGTTGCAATAGTTTTAGGATAAAACCAGAAGTGAGATGAGACCAGAAGTACTGAGCTAACCAAATTCTTCACTCGGCGAAAGTGAATATTCTTGATAACACACGAACGGTTGGCCCTCTGGTAGCGGTTTCTGAATTTTCCCTCCAAAACGTGAGACGCTCGCGGTGGTAGACGGCCGAACTAGATTCAAGCATCCGCGTCCGTGTTCGCGGCTTTAGGTTGAGGGGAAGGGGGTAGGAAATGTTTTTGGAACTCGACCAATTTTTTTCTCTCTAGTTTTAGCGCGTGGGAAGCGGCATAAAATCCTCAAATTTGTTCACTAGTGCCAGAATCTACTATCAATTCACTTCTAGTCTCATCTCACTTCTGATAAAACTTAATACTGTGCAACAGTGATTGTCGTTTCACCAAATATATTTTATCTAAAACAATAACATAGATTGTATAAACTTTAGAAACAGGACACAGAAAACACACGCGTTACACTTCTTAGCTAAAAAGTAAAAGATCAATGTTGGGGGAGGGGGAAAGAAGTTAAAAATGAAAAAGAGTAAAAGAACAGAGATTAAAACGACCATTTCTTTTTCCTGACACTAATGGAATTTCTTGCTTTTTTTTTCAAGCGTCTTTTAGGCCCCTTATAACTCCTCATCTCTTTTACGTAAAAAGGGTTAACTTTAAAAAAGCCGATAAAAAAGGAACCATTATTGTATTTTAGAAGAAACCAAAACCGAACATTATAAGAATTTTTTTCTTCTTAGAGTTACATCTATGCCTTCCCCATATTTTTCTACATCTTAATTCCATAAAAAAGAAGAGTTCTAAAACGAGAAAGTGAAACTATGTTACGGATTTTAAAGGGATACTACGGAATAGTTATAATTTCTTTCCTTTTTTTAATCGAAAGAGCGTTTAACTGTCAACCAAATTTGATGCAATATGGATAAAGGTAAATAGAGGCTGAGTTAAAACATTGAAAATAATCCCTTCTTAACATTATATTAACCGGTTCCAAGTTGAGGGATGAAGTATCGTTTCTTAGAGGGGGTTGATTCAATCGGAGTTTGCTTTGAGAGTAATACGGGGATTTATCATTGGTAGTATAGTGTATGGAGCAAACTGTACGCGAATCGTTTATATATACTATCAGTTTAGATACTTTCAGCAGAATAATCCGCGAGTCAGAAGCTTCAGCTGTTTTGGCTTAAACCGTGGATATATTTGGAGGATGAAAATGGAGAGCTAGGATCAAAGCAGCTGTTGCGTATAGTTACCCAACAAAAAATGGAGGAGAGGGGGAAGTGGAGAGAGGGGGGGGGCAAATGTGGTAGCATCTTTTTGTTTTTACGTTGGTTTGTTTTTTCTCTCCTATCCTTATATATATGTAGACATAAGCTCTATTTTTCTCTCTTCGGCTTCGGTTTGTTTCCGACATAATTCAAGCATGATGCGAGCGAGAGGAGCCAGAACAGAACGTTCAGGACACTCACGGGTTTGGTTGTTCAAATGTTGGTAGCCCGCCGACGCCGCGGTAAATTATGGAAGGGTGTTTTTTTGGGTGGTCCCCAGTCTCGCTACGCGTTCCGTGCTCAGCAATAACACAAACAGACGCGCGAGAGTGCCAGTGCGAAATTGGAAATTTTCACGTTTTCTATATGTAGGCCTACCCTCGTTTTCCTTAGTTTTTCTCTTATTTTTTTCCAAGTTTTCATTCCTATTCCAATGGGATGCGTTAGGGGGCCTCAGAGTCTTATTCATCCTCCCTTGTCTCTAAAAGTTTTTCTAAGAAAATTCACCGAAGAAAAAAAAAAAAAAATTGGGGAATGTAGAGAAAAGAACTCAATTTTCCCGAACCTATTTTATACCCACTAGACCTGCATGGAAAAACGCTTTCTCTCTTGATGGTTGGCTTGTACGTACGTACGCCTTATTCTTAAAGAGAGGAGGAAGTACATTTTTTATAAGAATCAAGCCGATTTTTTTTAAATCAAAAAGTGCTTGTCGAGTTCCTGTCGCGAAATTGAATTCAAAACAATCACTCACCACAATGCTTGCGCTTCCTTATTTGACAGTAACAATGTACACAAATATCAAAATGATTTTCTTACCTAGAAAAGAGACAAAAAGAGCAAAAGAAACTTGTTAGTGTTGTTATTTATCAAATAAAACACAATAGTCAATACATAGTTTCCCAAAAAGGGGTTTTTTGGCTGTTCTCCAGTGTTGCCAGGCCGTTGGTAAGTCAAGAGATTGGCAGATTGCAAAAGAGAAAGGCTGCCAGTTCAGTTTGAACCAGTCAGTACTATACCATATTGACTCACAAAGGGGCTGACAACACTGCAATGAAGTTTGAGCAGATAGAGGGGGAAGAATTTTCTATAGCCCCTTCACATTTATTTAATTTACAAACTATTGGAGTTGGTAAATTTTCAAAACACACATTTAGTTCATCATCCCTTTAAAAACGGGAAGCCAAAAAACTAAAAGATAGTTCCTAGTTTTTCCCTCTAAAGTTTAGGTATTTTTTTAACCGCCCATTGTTAGCCGTTAACCGAAAATTCCGACACGGTGAAGTAAGTAGATATATATATATATATATATATATATATATATATATATATATATATATATATATATATATATATATATATTAAAGTTGGTTTGTTACCCCCAGAAGACTAGCGTGTGACTAGTTCGTGGTTATATCTCTATATAGAACTAAAATATTTCCTTTCCACAATTTCCAAAACAACATTCGGATAAGAAGATGTATACCTATCTTATTTTCTTTTCTTGTCTCGGGAAAGAAACTGAGAACGTTGCTTCTAGTTTCACCGAAAATCCAAAAACAGTTAAAATAACGTAAACAGATAAGAGTTGTAAAGCAATATATTGGTAGAAAACGACACGCCTAAACATACCAGCAGTAAAACTTTCAAAAAACTTAGGTTATCTTACTAGGTATGCCTATTTTCAGGCGTTTATTCAATTCTTCCACGAATAAACAACGTTAAGGCGAAGATATGCCGGGGAACCGAAAAGTTATGGTGAAAACCTTTTAAAAATTTCTATATTCATAAAAGGAAGCGATAAATTCGAGTTACAATTTCAAAATCGCTCGGCGCTTTCTGACGTTTGGTTAGAAGCATAAGTTATAAGCGATATATCTCCATAAATAGGGACGTTTCACTCCGGAAAAAAGGGTTTATTTCTCTATCCTCACAAACAACCGAAAAAGATACAAGTCATTGGGCGTGAGAGAAGGAAATGAAAGAAGATGGTGCGGCGTTTCTTTTTCTGTATCGGAAACGGTTTTTCGAAACGCTATTTTATTTCCACCCTTTTTTCTCTTCTTTTCAAAAAAAGAAGGCTACTACTTCCTTTAACAAAGACATTAAATGGGTGTCCTATCTTGGGAGGGACAGAGGCGTCAAAGCCTCCCGAAAGAAAAGAATACCCAAAACTGTACCATGATACCACACAAAAGTCCTAAGGCTTAGCGCCTCGCACTAACACCCTTTTGGAAAGTTCCAATTTATCCCTTTGAGCCCCGGCTCTCACTCTTAGCAATACAACAACTAAAACTTCGCTTTGCGAGCACCCACCTAAGTTCACCCCATTGAAAAGCATTCTATACAGTTGAAGTATAAGCCAGCCAACCCTCTGGAGTACACATCCAAGAATCTACAACTCTTTGAGTATCTCTCTTGCTTCAATATTAAATATTTATAATTTGAGCTAAGATTAAGTCTAACCTTCGGAACGAGTAAGATGAACTCTTCGCCCCATTTTAGCAAAAGGTATTACGAAAAATAACCTGGTCTATAAAGTCTATAGATGAGAAGATATCACAGCGTTTTATGTCCCCAAAAATAACATTTTATGGTCCTGGTAAAAAGCGTATGATGTCGAGTGGGTTGAGGAATTAAAGAGTCAAAAGATCCTAGCGCGAAAACGGTCAAAGTCAAGTGGTTTTATTTACCATCTTTGAAGAGATGTAAGGTTTTATAGTATTCTTTTCAAGTTTTTTTATCCCTGTAAACCGAGAATTATAATACTGTTTCTTTTTTATTTATTTTTTCATGAAGGGAGAAAAACTTGGGAAACCGTGAAAGCGCGAGTCGCGAAATCCACAGGGACACAATCGCGTGGGTTGAAATCGATTTTAAAGTCGACCAATGGTCTCGTGGTTGCTTTTTTACCAGGTTTTTACGTAACCACGGAATAAAAGAGAGAGAGAGAGAAAGAGGAATGATATATTTAAAGGGGAAACCTTCAATGAATAATGCAGTATAAAATAAATTGTTACCGTATATAGGTGAAACGATACATCAATATTTCCCAAACTATACCAAAGCTTAAAAAGAATGCCTGACCAAAAAAGCTTTAAAAAGGATCAAAAATATCACTAGATCCCAAGAAGCAACCGGAAATAAATTAACCGGAAGATAAACTTCTCATTTTTCTCAAATCTACCCAAGAAAGAACAATATTTTACTTCGGTTTATCTACTTCTTACAGGACACCATAAAAATTCTTTCTGGTTCCGAAAAACCATTGAAAAATCTGTATTTTCATCCCAGAATCCTTAAGATTTGTGGCACTTTTCAATTCTTTTTATTTTATCTCTCATTCTTTTGTTAGATATAAACCGATATAAACTAGAAAAAATTTATTCAATAGTTTTTATCCTGCTTTTATTTTTCGATCTGTTCCTATATATTCTTGGAGATAAAACAGGTTTTTTTTTGTGGCTGGAAAAGACCAAAAAATTCTGACTTATAAATACAGTTGAGCAAAAACATTAACCCTTGGTCCAACCAAGCGGTTTTTGCACTTAATTTTTTAAATGATATTTTCATATGTTTATATTTTAGACTTAACAGGAAAGCCGCGTTTAAAGATAAACAATGACTAACCCATTTTGTAAGTACTATAATTAAAAGTCGCCTTAATTCAGTTTAGACTATAGGTTGAATTGTCGTTAATTTAAGCATCAAATTTCATCATCACAGCTTCCCCATAATAAACCTGACTGCCACCGCAGCTATTGTTCACTCTAAATTGACTTTCATCTTATAATTTAAAGTGCTTTGAAACCGTATAGTTCCTAAGGTTCATCCCTCAAATCAATTACGTTTCAAACAAAGCCGATATTTAATTTTTCACTCGAGTTGATAGATCTATTGGCGTCGGAGAGAAAACTCTCTAGCTCCATTTAAAACATTCTTCATCTTTTTTAAAACCACGCGGTGTCAAAAATAGGCCTTTAACAACTGCGCATGCACATCCAGAAATTATACTTTAGAGAGCGTTTGAACGAGGAGAAGAAGAAAGCCGGGGAAGAGGAGAAAGGTGTGAGTTTCGTTTGGGCCGATGATTAACGAGCTGACGGTATCGAAACCCCGAAATTAGGGTAATTAAATAAATCCCAAATCTAGCGTACTTAATTTCTAAACAAAGCCTATATGTATGTATATATATATATATATATAGACAAGAGAGGGAACGTGACTGTATACGAGTTTAATTTATCTGACCGAAGCATCTTGATAGAAATATTTCGCCTCTTCTTTTTCTTATTTTTACTCTCTCGTTGCAGTCTTCTTTTTCTCTCTACCCCCTTCCCGATTTTCGATCCATCTCCTCTCGTGTGGATGTTATAGGACCAAGAGCATCTCGTGGGATGAGGCAAGGATGCCCTAAGATCGGAGGAGGGTGCAAAAGAGAGAGCGAGAGAGAGAGAGAGAAGAAAAAAAAATAGAAGATGGGGAGGGTGGATGTTCGCCGCCTTCTCCTTCTAATTCCAAAATAAAAGTGTGATAGGAAGAGTAGAAGGGGGGTTGGCTAAAAAGCCAAGCTTAATTGAAAGAGAAACCCCAAGCCTCCCCTTTCTCTCTCTCTCTCTCTCTTCCTTCCTTGATCCTTTCCTCCCCAGCGCAGCATCTTCCCGTTTTCTACATCCTCTTGGACCTCTTCTCTCCCCATCACCTCACCAAAGAGTAATATACCTTTTTCCAATCCCTTCACTCGATTTAGAGTCGATGGGGGTACCTATTATCTCACCAGTGTCCTCCTTCTTCGCGAGAAGGCTTGATTATTAACTTTAAAACTGGATAGAAGAGGAGACAATTTATAGCGTAGCCCACAGAGACAATACTTTATGATGGAGTAGTTTTCATTGAACGTCTAAAACAACTAAACTTTATAGAAGTTGATTTGGCGCTCCTTAATGAACCTTAACGAGCGCGTAAAGAAGATCTAAATCGAATCTTTCGGCGAGTGACAATTGATAACCCGCCGGGGAGAATATTATTAGCTATTAAAATAGAAAACGATTCCGTTCGTGCAAAGTGTATTAAAATATTTTTGGGGAAGATTTTTCCTCTTTTCTAAGTCTTTTTTTTTTCTTTGGCGAGATGCTTTTGATAGATACGATAATAGATGGGAAGAAGCGTGGTGTTAAGAAAATTATGAGGGAACACCTATCAGAGAAAATAAATTACCTGAGCTAGTTGGATTTCAAGAAGACTGGCCGGCGAGAAGACGACGACCAAGGTTGCCTCGAAGACGTTCAAGGTGGGGGGATCGAAACCGAAAAACGGGGAATAAAATCATGAGAAAAACGCTAACCGACTCCGGTATGAACGACCCCGGGTATTTAAAAACCCGAAGAAAGTTCTGGCCCAAAACACCCCTGGAAAAGAAAAGGCACCCTGCGTCGTGGTGTGAGAAAAAAACTGGCTTTTTCAGAAGACGAAGGAAAAAATTTTCTTCTCTACTCCTTCTTGGCGATCCCCATCCCGAAAACTAAAGACTGAGCACCCCCGGAGAAGTTGAAATAGGATAGACCCACAAAATTCGTAGGCGCGCGCATTTCGGTCGCTTTATCCCCTCTCGTCACGTAGCACCCCCTAGCGTTCGCTCCCAAAAGCACGTTCCTGCCCGACTGCTGCCGAGAAACTTGCCTAGGCCAAATATTTTCAGTTCGGCAATTCTGGAATCAAGACGCGCTCTGGCGAACTCGCGAGTTTCGTTCGCTTCCAATCGTCTCTCAGGGATAATAAAACGCGTAAATTTGAATTGGGCAATATAACAAGCCTCGAAATATACTAAGTTCGCGCAAAGTTTATACGCGGTAACAGTCGCGTTATATTATATTCGCGAGTATAGTGTAGAGCTAAAAGTTGGATTTATCTTCTCTCGAGTTTTCGAATTTTTGGCGGCAGTCGTTCGATAAAAGTCCCCGAACCGAGCGCGATGTTGGGAGAACTGGCTCGGCGTTGGCTAAAGGCCGAGTCGAGTCGGAGTACCGGAAAATCGTCTCAGTCATGGCTGCTCTGAAAGTGAAAAACTTACCGCCGGCGGGCTTCGACGGCGGTGGTGGCGAAATTATCGCCCTAACGAGGCGTCATTCGACCAGGGTCAACGTTGACGCCACCAACATCACTACCAAACTAACAAGCAATAAGGATAACATAAACCCTACACATTAGTTACACTCCGAGTGATAAATTAGTTATAACATTATTGAAGAATTTATAGAATTTAAATTAGTTTCGAACAAAAGCGCCTAATTTTCTAGCCTCCTTAGGATACCGTCTTTCAAATTTATTCGTCGAGGAAAAAATGAATTCAATTCCATCCATGGATAAACGCGCGAATAGACCCTCGGAGGGTCCTCGCGTTCGTGAAACGCGTACTTCTACGCGTAGCCAAACGCCAAAAGCGTCCGTCATCTCGCTAATCTGCTTAATAATCATTTCACCGTACTTGACCGCGGATTGTACTCGCGCTGTTCATTACGTAGCCCCCGAGGAATGTCAGTGGTCCACGATCGACGGTAGAACCACCAATTTGGGTCCCAGCGACAGTTTGGTGGCCTCCTCGATGACAAGCGGGGGAGGAAGTCACAGTTCCAACGACGGAGAAATTGACGGAGACGTGTCGTTGGTATGTCGATTAAGAACTCTAAACGGGGCATACGATCGAACCAATTTCTCCCTAATTCAACCCGAACACACGGCCAGTTTAACCCTTCGCTGCGAAGACTTGCTCTTCGAGAGCACCCTGGCAGACGGTTCCTTTCGCCACTTGGGCAGATCACTGAGGGCCTTGACTCTCGACAGGTGCAAGGTGGGTTCCGTACCAGCCGGGGCCTTCGCTGGTTTAGAAAGGTTAAGAAATCTGACCTTAAGAACGAGAAACGGAGATTGGGGCGGCTCAGTTCACGCCTTGAAGCTACACGAGGCTTCCTTGCGTAGCGTTCCTAGACTCAGACGGTTAGACCTAAGCGAAAATGGGGCCCGAAGATTTCCGGCCAAATTACTGTGCGGCTTGGGCGAGCTCAGATTCGTTAATTTGTCAGATAATACGCTGGAAAACGCGGCCGGACTACCTTTTGGTTACGGAATTCAACAGGGTAGCAGACAATCTTTACCAGGGGTAGCCACCAGCGACATGGCCGACGTCAAAGAAAATAAAAACTGTCCGCTGGACATCGAGCACGTAGAGTTGGCCCGAAATCGATTAAGGGTGCTGGTTGATCGAGGATTCGCTTCTCTTCAGAGGCTAAAAACGCTCGATCTACGTCTGAATCTGATCGCTCGAGCGGAAGAACAAGCTCTGGCCGGCTTGAGACAGCTTCAAGTGCTTGATCTATCTGGAAACCAGCTGGTGGCCCTACCACCCTCTTTCTTTCGCCCTTGCGCCTCCAAATTAACGGAAATTAGAATCGCCAACAACTCGGTCAGTGTCCTTCCGCCCGGTCTCTTTTCCGGTCTGGAAAACCTAATCGTCCTGGACGCCAGTCGAAACGAACTGACCAGTCACTGGCTAAGCGGGGGAGACCTTTTCGCCGACTTAAAATCACTGGCCGTTTTGGACCTGAGCTACAACCGTCTAACCAGACTGGATTCGTCCACGCTGAAAGCTTTAATCTCTTTACAAGTTCTACAAATACACCACAACGAGATCGAAACGATCGCCGACGGCGCCTTCTCGTCCTTGCAATCTTTACACGCCCTCTCATTGGGCCACAATAGGCTCAAGAAACTCAGTTCCGCCTCACTGTCGGGCCCCTCCATGTTGGGCTCCTTGCAGCTTGACGATAACGCCTTGGAAGAAATAGACGAGCAAACTTTCGCCAACTGTTGCCAAGACCAGCTGATGGAACTCAATCTTAGTGCCAACCGTCTCAGAAAAGTTCCTAGGGCTTTGGCGGCCCTGCAAGGCTTGAGAAGTCTCGATCTGGGGGAGAACGAAATCGAAGAGCTGGTCATGGCCGCCGGCAGATTAAACGCCAAAGAACAACATTCGAACGACGCGGCCAAATTCGGGCCCTTACAGGGACTTCAAAACCTGTACAGTCTTCGACTACAGGGTAATTTCTTGGGCAACCTGACGAGAGGAGTTTTCCGAGACATGCCATCTCTCAGAATCTTGAATTTAGCTCGCAATCGAATCGGAGCCGTTGAACAAGGCACCTTCGACGACGTTCCAGAATTACACGCCTTGAGATTAGACGCCAATTCGCTTTCGGATATTAACGGTTTATTCGGGAATCTACACGATCTATTAATGTTGAACGTTTCGGCTAATCGCGTTTCGTGGTTCGACTACGCTTTAGTCCCTCTGGGACTTCAGTGGCTAGATTTGCACGACAATCGAGTGGAGGGACTGGGAAATTACTTCGAACTAGACGGGGCGCTCAAGCTGAGAACTCTCGACGCTTCCAAAAACAGAATCTCCGAAATCGACTCCTCCTCCCTTCCGGACGGGATCGAAATCGTCTTCCTGGGCGACAACCGAATCGAGAACGTCTCGCCTTTCGCCTTCGTCAGCAAACAAAACCTAACGAGAGTCGACCTCTCGAGAAACAAACTCTCCACCTTGGATATGAACTCCCTGAGACTTTCCGAAGTTCCTACGAGAAGACCTTTACCCGAATTTTCGCTGGCGGGTAATCCTTTCCTGTGCGACTGTCACTTGGAGTGGCTTCAACGATTAGCCACGGGGGCCCTCGACGAAGCCAGGCTATATCCTAGACTAGTCGACGCCGACAAACTCGAGTGTCGCCTGACGTTTTCCAGGGGAGGTTTATTGGGCGCCATAACGAGCAAAGAGCTGGCCACCGGAAGCACGGACGAAGAAGAAGATCGAGGCGTGGCCAGCGTCTCCCTTGCCAAAGCTAAACCTTCTCAATTCCTATGTCGCTATAAAAGCCACTGCTTCGCTCTTTGCCACTGTTGCGATTTCGACGCTTGCGACTGCGAAATGGTTTGCCCCGAAAATTGCAATTGTTTCTACGACCAAAGCTGGAACGCCAATGTCGTCGACTGCAGCTCGAGAAACCATTCGCAAGTACCCGGTAGGGTGCCCATGGACGTCACCGAATTATATTTAGACGGCAACGACATACCGACCCTCTCCAGTCACACGTTCATCGGAAGAAAGAATCTTCGCGTACTTCATTTGAACGGAAGCGGCGTTCAAACAATCAGAAATCGAACTTTCAACGGCCTTCGCGCTCTCGAAGTACTCCAACTAGCCAGAAACTATTTGGTGACCCTTCAAGGGCACGAATTCGAACGACTTGTCAAATTAAGAGAACTAGATCTGTCGCGAAATCGTCTCACATCCTTGGCCAACGGGACTTTTACGTCCTTAAAGTCGTTACAGTTACTACGATTAGACCACAACTTCTTATCCAGATTCGAACTCTGGCAACTGGACGCTAATCTCGGGACGCTGCGACACCTAAGAGCGGCGCACAATCCGTGGTCTTGTCGGTGTTCGTTCGCTAGACGCTTGGCGGATTGGCTAAAAGCGCGAGACCAACACGGGCCACCCGGTATGGTAGTAGACACTCGTAGCTTTCAGTGCTTGTATAACGCGTCTTCGACAGCGCCACTGTTCTTAGACCCTCGAAATACTACTCCCGGTTCGGCCATCTTGTCATTTTGCGCGAAAGATCGCGAAGAAAAGGCGGAAACGCCCGTGGAAATCGGTGTAGTGTCCAACAGCGGCGGAAATATAATTAGCGCGGACGGTACGGAAGAGATACAAGATGATACCGGTTCTTCCGCTACCTCCACCACAACTTTCGTTGAAAGACTACATTCCCCGGAACTAGTACCAGTGCTAATCGTTGTTGCCACTGTCGTCGGTTCCTTGTTATTTATTCTGGCTTTAGCAGTGGCCTACCGCCGTCAAGTGAGCGTGTGGATGTTCGCCAAGTACGGTTTGAGGCTGGGTTCGTCCCCAGCCTTAGCCTCCAAAGGAGGAGGCGTGGTCGACGACGACGATGACGAAAAATTGTTCGACGCGTTCGTCTCGTACAGTAAAAAGGACGAAGCTTTCGTCAGCCAAATATTGGCTCCGGAACTAGAGTGCGGCGATCCCCCTTATCGGTTGTGCCTACACTACAGGGACCTACCGGTCGACAATTCGAACGGGGTCACGACCCCGCACCATATTCCGCCGCGCGGTATCCCCTTGCCGACCAATAACGCGTCTTCGGGTACCGTCTCGGAGGCCTTGTCGGAAGCCATGGAAAGCAGTCGTCGTACGGTGATCGTGCTCTCGGAAAACTTTCTCCGGGGCGAGTGGGGACATTACGAGTTCAAGGCCGCGCATTTAGAAGCGCTGGCTCAACAGCGGACTCGCGACGAACCGGGTCGCGGTGGTAAAAAGAAAAGGAAGAGAAACGGGGGAGAAAGTCGCCTACTCTTGGTCATCGTCATCCTGGGAAGAGTGGCCAGGAGCGAAGTTGACGCGGACTTGCGCGTCTGGCTCGAAAGACACCCAGTCTTAAGGTGGGGTGAGAGACATTTCTGGGAAAAACTCAGGTACGCGTTGCCCGACGTCAGGAGAAGGCGACGAAGACACCCTCACCAACAATTACCCCCTCCTCCTCGACACCTGAACCCGTCACCCCCAGTTCCTCCGTCGTTTCAGCACCATCTGTATCAGACGCTGAATCCCCCGCCTCCCCAGGCATCGCCCCACCAACAACAACGTCAAGGGACCCCTCAACAAACGCCGCAACCGCCGGCCCAGTACCAATCGCGTCAACAGAATAACTCTCGCGGAATACCGCCTTCTCTTCCCAGTCACCACCAACAATACTATCCCCAGTCGAAATCGTACCACGTACCGGCGAACCAACAGGAGGTAATTAGACAACCACCTCCGCAGTGGCATTCCTTACAGAAGAACGAGAGGAGACAAGACGTGGCCGTACATATGTAAGAAAATATTCATTTTCAAAACCGTCAATTATATTTTTATTCCCCCCTTCCCCGATATATTTAAATAATTATTTAAACGGACATCTTTCGAAATTAAGAAAGAGTTAAAACAAACATTATTTTAAATACTCTCTCCAAGTTCGAGAGAGTACGAAACTATATAGACTTCCATCAACTCCGTTCGACGGTTTTTACTCGCGCGAATTCCGTGTCTCCGATTATTTATTAACAATAATTTATTTTAGCGTCTCTCTAGTTTCATTCTAAGTCATAATTTTTTAAGAAAAATAAAAAAAAAGAAATTTCAAAGTTAATAGTCGGAGATGCTTAAATAAAAAAATTAAAACCGCGCTCGGAGTCGGAATTATTTCGCGAAAATAGGTTTAAATAAGAGAAAAATATTTAAATTAATAATTAAATACCAGAAGAAAAAAATAATACAATTTTGAAGAGAGAGAAAAGTCGATGCCATATTTGAAAGTAAAAATAAATAAAAAAAAGTGAAAAAATATTAAAATTGTTCATAGTTCTGATTATAAAAGTGATTTTCTACATACACACACCTAAACAAAAAATTTAAAGATGAAACGCACCGAAATTCTTTGTAAATAAATATACTATTATTCTATCGAAAAAAAAAACATGTGAAAATATTTAAAAAAAACCGCGGGTTTTTTTTTCTCGAATATCTTTTGTTTTTTCGATAATTTGGTGCGCGCCTTTTACGAGAAAAAGTAAAAAAAAAAAAAAATATTTGGAAGAAAATAAAAAAATGAATATAAAATGTGTTTATACGCGCCAAAAACAGAAAAATTGAAATGAATTTTGTTTCACACTATCCCCACGTGGAAATAAACTGAAATAAAATGATTAAAAAAAAGAATAAAAAGAAAAATAAAATACGTCGTCCCTGTAAATTAATATTTTCCTTTTTGTGAAAAAGCTGTGATTATGCTATGCAGAAAACTCACCAATAAATAAGCAACATGTTTAAAAAAAAAGATCTAAAAGAATTTTTACTTTACTTTGACCTAAAAACGTCCACCCAAGCCTATAAATTTAGTTTTATATTAAGTAATATAAGATTGCATATAATTAACGCATTTTTGTTAAGCCATTTACGCGCAGTTCCGAACGTCTCACGAGGGAAATGCGCTGAATTATAAATTAAGTCATATTTTTTTAACTTAATTTATAAAGAAAAAGCTTCCATTTCGCATTTTGCGTAGGGGGACAAAAACACTGCATAAATTTGAAACTCATTAGTGAAGTTTTCTTTTTAGCTTTTAATTAGTTGGGTAATTAGAAGGAAGTGTTTTTAAACAGCCTGGCAACACAAACGCACGATTGGTACATCGATAAACACCTAAGCATGCTTTTTAGAAACCATCTTTATACGGGTATTCAATTTCAACACTGAATATTTTGCCCTAAATCTTCCCAAATATTTGAAGAAACAGTTTTAAAAAGAAAGACTAAAAATAATTTTTCGAGTCTTAAGCCTTGGTTGAAAAAAAAAATTAGTTTATAAAATTTCTTATATATATAGTCATGTCTTGCTTCGTTAACCGGTGGGCCTTTTAAACTTGAAAAAAATCCTCTTTTTAGACTCTAAAGAATGCGGGCCAAACTAAAAAAAAAAACGCTTGAAAAATTTCAAAGCGCAATAGACCTAAGCAAAAAAGAAAAAATAAAGTAATTTTTTTCTTCCCTCAACCAGATAGATAAAAATGGTTTAGAATTACGTATAAGATCAGTATATATCTGCGAGTGGTTCTCGAACCCAAAGTTATGAGCATGAAACGCCATATTTTATTCTCCAAGAGAGCCAATTTCGTTGAGTAAGAGAAAAGAGAAGAAAAAGAAGAGGGTGGGTGAAGAGGGGGGTAATTCTTAAATAACAAGGCGTTGTCTTTCTTGTTCGCTGCCAAACGCAATTTTTCGTTTAACTCAGATAAACGAATATAAAAACCAAGGTTTCACCGTCTTCTATCTATATCTAGTAACAACTATACGATTACGTTTCCCAAAACACAAATGCGCATCGAAATGTGTGAAAACTTTGGTCGCATTTGACTTCTTAAGTTTGAGAAACTAAATTTAACGATGCCTTTTAAGGCAAAAAATAAAATACCCAAGCTGAATTGCGCTAGAGAAAAGGGGATTATTACCGTGCTTTAATAACAATAAAATATAGGCGGGATATATTCCACATTAAAAATATAAACTTTGGGAAAGCCAGATCTAGAAGATTCAGGTCCAGATCCGGTCTAGACTGGGGATATTATGGAAAATTTCTTTTTGAAAAAAAAAAAAAAAATAAAAAAAATAATAAAATAATACGAATACATCCCATTAAAAGTTGAGTATAGAAATATCTCGCAGTTCTCGCTAATGAGGCGTTATGGAGTTTTGTTTTGGATGAAATAGGCGGTTTAAATGTAATAATAATAATACTATAGGAAATGAAAGAAACCGAGGTGATGATGAGACGTTACGTTGCGGACGCTAACCTGATTGGATAAGAAGGCGTTAAAAATAACTTTGTATGTAGTCTAGAGTGGCAGGCAGGCAAGCGCGAGTACTAAAGGTATAGAAATATATAAAAATGTTTAGTTAAGCGTTGACAAAACCATTTGCACCTATAGGTACGGGCGTCAAGTTAGCCTGGAATAGAGAATGGCCGTATGGCGATCCGGTTTGCCCCGTTTTGGACGTAGAGTCTAAAGCTAGCTCGTAAAACGGACGGACGCCAACCCAAAGCCGTGAACTATAATTTAAAACTTCATTCCGTTAAAAAATGATCCTTTTAAGCTAACGCGTACGCCGCCGCCTCGCGTCTTAGCCCAATGTAGCTAGCTCTCATCTCGGAAAACAAGTTTTTGGACCTCTCTCTTTCTCTCAGTGGTGCTAAGGCGTCACAGCCTCTCCTGGTTTAAGCCTAGCTTGATGGCGTAACATTGAATGCACGGCCATTACGCCGAGTGAACTTTTCGTTGCTGAGCTTAGAGGTTCCCGCGACCCCGCTCCTGCCAGGTTATTAATATAAAAGGCGACCTCTGCAACATCCCCGCATAAATTCGCGGGGGAGAGAAGAGAATATTTTAAAGGGACGATGAAATCGTTAAAAAATTAGGCCTAGATCGATACGAGAATATGTCCAACACTCAAGTTAAATCCATCAATTTTAGATATCATAATATAAAGGTGTGGACCCAACCCAAGTACTTCTTAACTACCGTGGTATATCACAATCACGGCGTACAATTACCACAGCAGTTTATCCAGTACCTTGCATGTTCTCAAGTACAAGTCGAAGACAAACGTTATTGTCGTTTAATTCGTAAACCCAATATCACCCAATAATTATAGCAGATCGATTTCATTACGGCTTAGCGGTGACCTCTACCCCAAACATTATTAAGGCGCTAATAGGGCAAAGTTTAGTCTTAAGCCCACGCAATCAGCTACAATATTTCCCCTAATTACGTATCCAATTAATTATATATTTAATTGCGAGTGCTTAATAATAATATGGCAATGGTTTCACATTACCTTTAGAAAATAATAATTCTGAAATAATTTCCTTACCTAGCCAAAAATGACGATGCGTGTAACGCGAAAACTCGTGAAATTTTTCGCAAATTAAAATAAAAATATTGCTAAAGCTATTTCTACATTCCGAAAGGTGTTTTTCGAGGTTTTTATTTCGAGACTAGCGGCGGCCGGAGAGAGGGGATAATCGTTGCCGAAATTATTCACATTATGACACGAAATCCCAAGAATAAAAAGCAGAAAACGAAAGAATAAAAAAAGGGGTAAAGGAAACCCTTTTCCACGCATGACATTTTAAAATTATTAAGTTGAAATAAAAAATGAGCCTTTTTTTTTTTGAATGCCAAGCTCGATATTCACGGTGATTACCGCTCGCGAGAAACTCTGTCTCTTCAACGGAGCTGTTAAAAAAAATTTACGTTTTATCATTTAGACAAAAATTTGGGAGTGTGCCATAACGATAAGAACGTGGATTAAAAGAGGGTGAAGTTAATTCCTCCTTTATAATTAGCCCGGCCTGTTTTATTTTTTTAAAAAGAGTTTCCTTTTTATTTTAATATTAAAAGCTCTAGATTTACGACGATGAGGCCAGGCGTTAAGACACGTATACAATTTTTTAAAGTACGTCTTGAAATTCACCCCCTAATGGTAAAAAAGGTGTACCTTACTCCGAGTTATTAATCCTGGGTTAATATACGTCAATCATAATCGTATTAACATTACCATAAGTTTATAACATATGTTCCTTCCATAAGTTTTTCACTGGTTACAAACTGGAGCTTGTCATGAAGTGACGTAGATGGAACGTCATATATTCTCTTAAAGCGACGCCTGGTTTTGGCGCTGACAAAGGCTTAGTACAGACTAAATAGAACCTAGATGGACTGCAATTTTACCGAGTGTAGTCAATTTTCGCGTTGTTCTCGAACTAGTATAGGTGGTTTTATACTTATGGAACATATCTTATAAACTTATGGCATTACTAAATGGGTATAAGACTAAACTTATTTCGGAATAAAAATAAGGAAATAATTTTAAATATTAAATATTAAAGTTTTGAAAATGTTTGACTTGGGGAAAGTATAAGAGGCTGAATATGTATATTTGTTGAAGGATATATTTTAGAGGGTTAAAATTACACCCAAAATTTTAAATTCATATTAAATTTTACCCGCACAAACAAGATGGACGCACCCATATCATTGTCAAAACTAATAATAATATACCGTGCGTTATTTTATAAAACTGGGTGCAGTTATTTGAAACTTATTCAACAAAACAAACTTCAAACTAAACACCGCGCGTCCATTTACATACAATGCAGTTTACCTTAAATTAAGATCTATTACCTGAATTCAACTAAAGCACCATTAAATCCTTCTAATTGTTTTCCTAAACAAGAATTAAGTCGGATTAAGTGGTCATTTAGGAGAACGTAGCCCAAGTAAAACATTCATTAATGAAAACTATCATCCCAAAGAAAAGCTAGGCACACACACACCGTACCAAATAAATATTAGAGGAGAAGAATTACCACCTGAAAATAGATCTTATCAAGGCGATCCCCTACAGCAGACGGAGATGGTTGCTAATAAGAAGGCTCTGAACATCCGTTCGATATCAATTAGCGGTAACAGAAACTTAAGAAAACGCTACGCGTAATCCCCCCCTCTAAAAACATCCCAACGTTAATTAATTTCAACCAATTTCTTCTTCGAATCACGAAAGAAGAAAGAAGAAAACGAAAAGAGAAAGAAAGAGAAAGAGAGAGAGATGAGGCAGAAAAAATAAAAAGGGCTTCCTTACATCTTCCTATTAAGGAATTCCTTCCCCAATTAATGTTAAGCTTTGGTTTTTAGGATAAAAGATACTATATGCACGCAGCTGTAAAACTTTCGAGAATGATTATTAGTATTAATTCATTTAATTGTAACATGAATAGCTTAGAAAAAACTAGGGGGGAAAACTACACTAGATTCTTAAGAGCTCATGCATGCAGCTTGAGGTTTTCTGATTTTCATTAATGGTTGTGGCGGGGGCCATGGATATGCAAAGAGGTTTAGTTGTAACTTGACGAAGAAAAATAAGAAAGGAACACTAGCTTTAAACAATTTAAAGTCATAAATCACTTTGAGCGCGCCTTTCTGGACCTTTTTTCTCTTGAGCGTGTTTTGGTGTGTATAGTATATATAAGTTAGTATCCGTTAATAGGAAAGCAAGTTGAGTTGTCTGCCGAGAAAATAATGGAAGTTTCTTTTTGGAAAAAGCAATTTTGCGGCTTTCTCGTTCTAATAAAGAGTTAGGAAACGATATACGTATGCAGTGTCATAACGGAGGGAGAATTAAGAGTTTTAGCTCGCTATATACCCCGACGTCACTCTGTCAAAAAAAAAAAAAGAATGAAAAAGGTTTTCCTAACGCCTAACTAACCTTTTCTGGTAATGAAAAACCTATAAGAACGTTACAAAAGGCTTAGCTTCCTTGTACAGGAAGTTTAAAGGGAAACGCTCAAAAATAAACTCTTCATCTTTCTTCGTTTCTATATGGTTCGCTTTTCTTTAACTTATAGGCGAAGAATAAGGGAGAGAGAGAAGGTGGATAGTGGTGGTGTATCTAGAACCAACCGACTCTATTGTCAGAAATTTTTTTCCCTATAAAAAAAAAGGAGTGCTATGTTCTTGATAAATATAAATGATAGGGTTGTTACTATATAGATATTTTTAAGACATCTCTTTGCCTGTTTCGGGAGGAGGAGAAGAAAAATAAGGCAGAAAAAATGAGCCAAGCGTAAAAACTAAAAGATGGGGGTGGTGGTGGGGGCGTAAGGAGAAGATGAGAAAGGATGGAAAGGATGCTCAAAAACCTAGGCTTAAGACGAAGAAAATCCTGTCAAAACCCGGAGGCCTGCTGGGCTCGTCATGATCCCCCTAGAGTCTCCGATGAAAAATGTATCAGAATCGCCCGGATTTCTTGACTAAAAAATACTATAATCTGAAAATACCCTTTCTCTATCCCCATTACCAATAATATATCCCTAAAAAGAGTGAGACATATCTCGAAGAAAATTGACGGAGAAGGCAAATTAAACTATATATATATACGTTCAGTTTTTCTTCCCCAAATTATGACGTTTCAATATACTAGACTATTTTTTTTATAAGATATGCCTAATAAGACACGATTGTAGTACGCACGCACCACGCAGTTATAGCATCCCCATCTTCATCCTATATATTTTTCTCTTTTTTTTTGTCTTTCGCGCTCCGACGGACCATTGAGAAGCCATTAGCGCCGTCATTGGACTGAGGGTGAAGGATGGAGGGTTACGAATCATGGGTATGTAAAAAAATAGTAGCGAGCGAGCACCCCCCGTTAAGTCGCCACCCTTACTAGACAGGGATGTTACTAGAAGAAACAGCCTTCGGAGACATTTCATCTCGCTCGCTGAATAATACGAGTTCCTCATCCCCATCCCCTTGGATTGAACATTGGGGGACGGTATAGCGAGAACAATGTTATATATAGGGGAGTAGGGGCAAAGGGACGTTACGCCATCAGTATCGGGAGCAGAAGTCATTTGCCATTCTCTTCGTGGCAGCATCAGCGCGTTATCCCCTCCCTCATCTTCATCCCTCTTCCGCGAGAGAGCTCCTCAGCCTCCCTCCCATCCTGCATGGTAGGAGTTTTCCCAAAACACAAAAGGAGACGAGCAGCGAGCGCACCATCACGCCAAATGTTAGCGCGCGATACACAACAGTCGTCTTGTTTCCCATCAGCCAGCCATCTTTATACCCCATCCCTCCTCCATCCTCTCATCCCAATTGATCCTCCTTTTTGCAGGGACGTTTCGTTGTCAGTCCCTAGCAAAGGGTTCAGCGTGGGATAGAGCTAATTTTAAGTCCATTTTCGTCACGGGAAAATCTGGTGGATTTTACGGTGAGAATCGTGGAAGACTCGGGTTGGAACGGATGATAAGACTATATCGTATCGTCACACATTCACATTCACCCCATATACTTGTCCACCCATTTTTAGGGAAAAAACATTATAGAGAAGGGTTCAGAAAACACGGCGGGGAAATAATGCCTAGACTTTCTCCTTTACAAACCCGGGGGGAGTTCATTCATTCAGGGTTCATCAAAGTCGTACGTAACGTTCGCTGTTCAAGCTGCATGATTCAGAGTCAGTTGAGATACCGTGAGACTAAACACTCGCTTCATCCCAAACAGCGGAAATATTTGGGGTAGGCCTAATGTAAATTGAATCCTATCATTGTATATTTTTATAAGGGGGAAGTGAGCAACCCCTCTGTTTTAACCCCTTCGCGCAGAGATAGAGAAGATGGGTCGTGGAAAACGCGGCTAAAAAGGGGTCAAAACTAATACATTTGATTTGATCACTATAATGTCCTCACCAGAGTCGTCTTTGTAAGGTTCCCTTCGCGACACGTACATGGATGGTATGAGGTCATCAAGACTCTTTTTCTCTATATAGGAATGGCTCTTTAAGTCAGCCTGGGGCCAGCGCGTTAGTCCTTACTTTACCGATGAAAATGGAGAAGTTAGGGAGCGCGGGGGACCCCCCTTCGGGGGGCATAAACAGCCTTAAGGCTATCTACAGTACATATAGGAGGGGCCAAACAAAAACAGATCAAAACCTCATCCATTATTTATAGGAAATGCTCGGCGATTTAAGCCAGGGATCGATATTTAAATAGGGATCCAGAAGACAAAAATTCTTCTTTTTCTTGGCCCAATTTTCTTCTCTTCCTTTTTGGCAGCACTCAACCGTAAGACAAAAGCGAAGCTCGCGCCTACCCATTAATGATTCAGCCCTTTTCTTCTTATAAAAGCAAAATATTCCTATAGCTGGCGCTCCACAGAGAAAATGGTTACGTATAAGGCGCCCCAACGTAAAAAAAAGCAAGAAAAAAAAACAGATCGGTATAAATTAGATATGTATGTATATAAAAAAGATGAGAGCTATGAATATCGTCAACTTTCTTCGAGTGGAAAGTATGATACCCCTTTTACAACCAGTTTTATTCTTGCCCAGTAAAAAACCAGAAGATGATTAACTAAAGTATTCTACCGATTTTAATATAGACCCTAGCTGCGCGAAGATTCTGTTCAGTTCAAGTTTTACGTCGATTTATGAACTGAATGGGTAACAATTTTTTTCCTTTCAAGGGTATAAAGTTTTTATAAGACTGCTATGATATTGGCCGAAAGAGGATAAGGCTATAATAAAGTAGACTAAAATATAGTTTTGCTAAGAAAAAGGCTTAGAAAGCTTTTGAAGTATTTACGACAGGAACGTGAGAGAAAGCGTGTTTACAGGATGATGCACTTGGAAGAAGAAGAAGAAGAAGAAGAAGAAACTCGCGCGCTTTCGAGAGAAACTAATTTATAATTAAATTTATTAGATATCTTTAAGTCTCTTTAGAATGTTACGAAGCAACTTTTTATAGCACCAGCGCGGCAACGCAGCTTGAGTTTATTCATTCACTCGCGTCGTTATTTTCAAAAAGAAGTTTGTTTTTCTTTAGGTTTTTGAAACGAGTTTTTCTCCATTTAAATTTAATTTTTCAAGGGAAAGTGAATTTATTTTTTTGATCCATTGTGTATAGATATCTTTTACCGCCGGATTTACCCTCCCTTTAAAAAAATTCCCAACCAAATCCAAAGCGCGGTATAAAACGCCAAGTAGGCATAAACATAAACTTAAATTTTGTCTCGCTTTGGATATATAAAGGCGTTTCCACCCATTTTCGTTTTTCCTTCTTCCCAAAAAATTTAAGATGGAGTTTGTCTGGGGAACGGGCGACATTGTCTTTGGTCTCTCAATTTATACTCTTTTCTAACTCTTTCCCATTCCCCTTGACCTCCAAGCGTGGCTAAAATGAAAGTAGGAGAAACAAAGAAAGAGAAAAAAAAAATAAAAAAGGGTGGAAAATTTAGAGCTAATCAACTCGCTTGGACCGAAATAAAAGAGATAAAGAAAAGACAATAAAACGTGAGCGTCCGACACAAGAATGGAGAGCGTACCCTAACACTGCACCCGTAACTCGCCAACAATTAGTCTAGGCGCTATCTTTATAAAAGAAGATACAAAAAACAAGTTGGAAATCGCCAAATTTAACCCCTTATAAAGATGGTAAACTTTTACCATCGTCCATTATACAGAATGCGACAAATTACGTCGCAGTAGATGGTGCTACAAACAGAAGTTGCTAACTAACCCCCTTTCTAGGGGCGATAAGACCGTGCTTATACTCCAGCCAGCCGACTTCTTTAGAACAATAAACCCGCAAACACTACATGGGATTAAAAAGTCAAAAACTCCTTTTTAAAGCTAAAACATATACTATAGCGTATGCACGTGGAATTAGGGCTAGATGGTCTCGAATAAAGTGCCGCCGTTTTAAAAGTTTTAGGGAAGGAATTAAGAGCGTTGGAGGAGACAATTAGAACCTAAAAGGAGAGAGAGATAGAGAGGGGGATGGGGAACGACTAAACAAAAGCAGACGTCAGGAATAACTAAACCCCCTCCCTTTCGCTAAAACCCTTCTTGCTTTATAAAGGTCTTCGAAAACTCGGGCGCAAACACTAGAATATATATTGGCGCTAGACAGAAAAGCCGTTATATACTTTAGAAACTCTATAGATAATTCCATTAAACGAGGGCCTCATATAGTCTTAACGTTATTATTCTACAGCTTCGTTCAAGATAAGTATGGTAACTTTAACAAGTTTGGGCGCAATGATACACAATGTTAAAAACCACGAGATAAAATTGGTTCACAATCCTTCTTCCCCATTATAAAGGGTAAACAGACATATTCCCCTAAAACTTTAATAGGGAAAAATTTTATTTTAAGTTTCCGGCGAAGGATTAAAACAGATAACGTCATCCCATCTCGAGAAAGATGAGGATCGAGGAGGGACGATCGGATAAAGTGGAAGGGGACGCCATTTTCGTAATACATCCCCCCCTTTCTTTTCGGGCCGCAAAAATTTCCGAATGTTATAGAGGAAAGAATATTGGCAAGGAAAAGAGAATTAAAGAGGATGGAGAGGAGAAGAGAGGAGATTCAGGCTTAAAATTGATATGGCAAGTTTGAGTGGCCGACGCCGCGATAGGGATTTATCGTTTTCCCGATTTTTGGGCGCAATTCTTAAAAGAGAGAGCGAGAGAGAGAGAGAGCTACCCACTTCTCGTAAAAGAGAGATGAATCTTTTTAAAAATGACCACCCCCTCGCTGCCTCCATACCCATTATTTCCGCCCAAATAATTAAGAAAAAGAAAAACCGAGCTAGAAAACCGAGAAAATGAAAGTATCCCGAAGAGGTATAGGGAGGATAAGGGGGTTTGTGATCGTTGGCTAGAAATTAACTCCTTATCTTTCGCGTGGTTGGTGCGTGGAATTGATGGGGAAGGGGATGAGGGGATGTAGGAGAAGGCGATTTGGCCCATGTGTTGCGTTTCTTATTAGGCAACCATTAATTAATCAATGGGATAGAATATCTCTTCCGCAGCTTCCTTTTTCCTCCATCCATACCAGCAACTCTTTCTTCCGTTTTCGCTTCAGCTCTCGCCAGAATTTTAATTCATCGATCCGGAAGAACTCCCGAGCTTTCGAGGAAGTAACGGTGGAAGAGAATACGCTGGAAGGCATCTTTTTAACAGTAGATAGGGTGGAGTTTAAACTAGTGCGTGCAACTTGAACTAACCAACTTTTGAAAGACACAAAATTCTCTCTCTCTCCTCCTTCGCTTGTTCGGTTTTACCAATTGAGTAGTTACTTTTTCGAAAGTATTGATATTGGTTAATTCTTCGTATCCCGGTCACTGACAACCATTTCGAATTTTAATTATACGTGTAGGGTAATTTTGTATTTACTAATTAAAAATCAGAAGGTGATAAGTTGAAGTGAAGTTTACACTGATACAGGACTAAGTTTGAACTTTTCAAGACAACGTTTGTCAGCTAAAGAGATGTGACGAATTACTTTAACAGAAAAATATTTCATCGTATGAACTTTCACTAATATTAGGTCTTAATTTCTAAATGCAAGAGACGATGCAAAGTCATATCCGCTCTAATAACGTTGAGGAAGAGAGGTGGATAAAGAGAGGCAGGCAGGCAGGCGGGTGTCTATAGAGAGAAATGTCTATAACGCGAATTGAGGAAGCCTAATTGTTTCACCAAATGGATAATTGGATGACGAGCTCTCCTGACTAGCTACCATGCAGGACGTCGCGTCCCCCAATCCCTCAATATGTCCTCTCGAAATTGTCTAATTCACGGTTCAACTAATTAATTTCGCCAATGATTAGAGGCGTATTAAAGGTAGGTATAGGGAGAGGGGGTCGCCTCATTCTGAAGGTATACACTCCCCATTAGAGTCAAGGGGTAAACTGAGGGAGTTTGATGAAACTTCTCAGTCTCATCAGCACCCGGCGCGTACCCCTTCAACCTCCCTCCCTTTCAACCAATAAACCGATCGGGGAAGAGAAACTAAAACGATTTCTAGGCACGGAAAACAAGCCCGATGACTAAAACGAAAAGTATAGAGAAGCCATAAAAAAAGAACGAATTACTTCGTACGTCCCTGAGCCGTGGTACCACGCAGTCAGGGACATTTTCTTAAAAAACGTCTTATACGACTTACAAAAATAACGGTGGCAAAAGAAGAAGATTCCAGTTGGGGCCCGGGGTTTAGTCGCGTCGAAAAGATCCTTGCGAGAACTCAAAAGGAGGGGTGACGGTACAACCAAAGACAAATAAAGGTTAAGTTAAGGACAAATTACTTAAGATATGTTCCATGCAGTAATTTAGCTTCCTCCATCAGTACTTTTTTTATTAAATAGTCACCATCAGAAGACGGATATTGATCAAATAGCCTTTGGCAGTTTTAATTTTCAATTACAGTTAGAGAAAACAATGAATGTCTCAGTGAAATACATTTGTCTAAGGTTAAATTTGGGAACACTTAAAGCCACGGGGAGCTTCCCGGTACGGTCACCGTGTACGAAGGAGATGCTCCCCGTCTTTCCTTATATCGATTTGATGCTAAGAGCGGGGGTGGGCGGGGGGGGGGTTGTATAAAAGGGGGTAGACGGTAGTCCCCCAATCTAAGCTTTACTTCGCCCATTTTCGGGGGTAAAAAGGAGGCCCAAAACCCCATTTCGCTCGACTCCCCCGCAACGCGTGGGGCCTGCATAGGGGCACTTGACACGGGGGGTTCAAAACCCCGAGACCGGGAGGAGAGGAGAGTTTGCGCGCGGATGATGAGGGTATGTGCGGCGCAGGCGGGAGTAGGATTTGAAGAGGAGCCCAGTCGCCCGCCACTATACTGTCCTATACTGGAGTCATCGATTATTCGATTCGTATAGGCAGGCAGGGAACGCCAGCCGAGTCTAGCTAGCTACACTGCTGCCTGGAAAGACGAATCCGATCGACCAAACCTTTCGCGACACGGTTTGTCGATAGCGAAAACGCGAAACTAGCCTTCCGTCTCCGCTTCCAAGCCGGAACTAGGAAACCTTGGCATTTCCGTCGGGAACGCCATCTTAACCCGGTAGCGTTTGGAAAAGGGCACGGTGTAGTTTAATATCGGTGGCGTTTTAACTCGATTTTCCAAAAGCCCGGACGTAGCCGGCATACAGGGGCGACCGCCCTCCTCATTCTTTTTTATAATAGTCGTGAGAGAATTTTTGCGCCAAAGGAACTCGATATTGATATTTAAGGGAGCGCGAAGCTTAGGGGGAAAACGTCCCTTCTTATAACGCTGCTGAGGACGAACGGACGCGTATACATCTGGCTAAAAGAACAACCTCGACGACTAAAAAGAGACAGGAATGTATAGGTTAACCCGCGCATCCTGAGATTGTACCCCGCGAAAACCCGATTTCAATTGGAAACTCGATCCATTTTAAAGTTGAAAACAAATATACACGCGCATGCACACTCTCGAAGGTTGATGCTTCAAACTGAGAAATATTATAGTTTTAGTTTTCCACGATCAGATTCGATTATAGTCAAAGACTGGCCCCATCAATTTTAAAGGAAAGGCCTAGCAATTTGTTTTCGCCCGCTTTGAACTCTAGTAAACTCTCAAGGTTAAAAATATATACGTAAAAGGTCTCTAAGATGAAGATAGATGGAATTGGGACTTGGACCGAATGATCCCCATCACGAATACAGATGGGGAGCAGAGCGGCTTATCTCTATTTTCCGTAAATATAGTCAAAGTAAAATTAAAATTTTCCAAGAGCTTTGAATCTAAATACCACTTCGTAGGTGCATCAGAAGATGGAGGAGATCTACAGGCACTGGAATGGATGAAGCGGATTGTCCTAAATCTACAAAACAATCACTTTACGAGTAATGTGACTCCTAAAAAACAAAGCTCTTCTGTATTTACAACATACTTTTCCAGGCAAAACCTACCGAATATCAGCTTTCTTAAGTAAAGTCTATTGAATTCTACCGTACGCAATAAACTGAAAAGACGTTATCCGACGCTTTAATAGCTTCAACCCATAAATAGATTCTGGCATCGGTTTCGAATTAATTCCCGCTGGAACTTATTACGAAACTTAAGGAAAGCCTCTGAGAGTGTAAATCTCTTTGCGCCGAAATGGGTGTATACCTTCCTCGTATGATAGAAGAGATGTAATTAATTTTTACACCCACTTTGATATTAAAGTTAAGACGCGCTCGCCCAGTTTATAAAAGGTCCATTTTTGATAAACGCTTAAGCGCCTATCCGAGTCTGCCTTCAGCAATTTATACCTTTCAAGAGTTTGGGCATTTTAAGAAAGATAGCGTGCACTTTCCATCAAATTAGTCTATCGATTTTCGGCGGGATTAAAGATGATCTGGTCCGCCGTTAAGCCTCGTCCGAGCCAACTATAGAAGAGTACATCGCGACTCCCCATGCATCGTATAAGTTGGTAACTTCTAACTTGGCTTTGGCCGAGAGGTGGGAAACAAAACAACTCCGGAAAACAAATTACGAATTTGGGCAAAGAGTGTGAGCGGCTAAAAGAGAAAAGCTCCAGTAATTAGACGCCTTTTTAGCGAAGCGAGGGGAGTCAAGGCTCGCGCCACAAGGAGCATGCATGATGGCTTAGAGAGGAGACCCTAAAATGAAAGGTCATTATTTATATTTCTCCTCCTGGCGTTCGAAGCCACGCGTGGACGACCAAAGGGTCCAGGGAGAGAGAGAGAGAGAGAGAAAGGGAGGGAGGTTAAGGGTTATGGGTGGGTGTCATTAAAAGCGACGCGTCCGTAAAAGAGAAAGTGCCTAATTATGAAAATGCGTCGAGGTATTATTATATCGAGGGGGAATTAAAAGTACAAGAGACGAGCAGACGGGGATTATAATTTTAGTCGGACATCACACACCCCCTTCCCTTCTAGACGACGGACGTAAGTAATATTCAGAACCACAAGAATGCCTCGTCTCGTATACCATTTGTTATAATTCTAAATTAAATTTAATTCCGTGATGATTGCACGGGTTCTTATATAACGTCGTCCGAATTCTCCGTTAAAATAATTTGGAGAATTGCTAGGGGTCCATCTCAAAATCGATGAAGATGAATGAACACTGATATTTTTCAGGTAAGAGAACAATCACCCTACTAATTTATAAGCGTCCTGCAATATCTAAAAAACACACTTTCCACTCAATTCACGTTATCGCTAAGTATAATTTTTTTTTATCGTGCCTTGGGTAGTTTATAGGCGACACGCGTAAAAAATCGCGAGCGCGCTTTCGAGATCGTTCCCGCCAATTTTATACTATCAAACAGAATATATTAGATGACAACGCGAGCGGAATACGTTTGACCCGCGAGATCGAGCACGCGGAGAAGACGAATGTTGCTCGCTTTTACAGTCATTGCGCCGCTCTGATCGGTCGAGAGTAGAAAAGGGGTTGTTGGATCGCGTGCACCAAAGTTACACTGCAGGGTTACGCGGGGTTACGTTCCGAGTTTACAACAATGTAACGTCAGGGCTTTAATGGTATGGTAGTATACCCTCTCTATACCCAAATCTCTTAGTTTTAACACGGACCCCTATATGTCCCAAAGAAAAGATGCACCAAGGGTCGAAGCCAATTCCATGGCCCTTTAAGAACGCTTCCCAATAAGCGTCTAACCGTTGTAAGACCTACTTGGGATGAACTCTAGGAATTATTCTCGAATTCCGTACACACGTTCGGTGGTTCTGAACTAAAGAGAAAGGGAGAGGTGGGGGTAGAAGGGGGTCTATCCGAAATCGCCTTCCATTTCCTCGACAGATTTAATCCAGTCGAGCTGTTCGTTTTCGTTAAGAGAGAAGTCCAGGAGAAAATTGCCCAAAAGGAGTGCATGCATGGAGTTATAGGTTTGCCAGAATGGTGGCTGGCGAGGAAAAGCAAATTTTGGAAGCGAAAATGACAATTTGGATTATTACGGATACAGAATAAAGATCAGATGGAAATTGCTTTTAGTTGAAACCCCGCGAAAGTGTATCTACTGTGAATAAAAATCAATGCAACGCGCAACAAATTAAGTTGGAAAATATGTTTGTAAATTGTTGGTTGGTTAATTTTCGTGGCAGTGTCCGGATGCGTAATTATAAATGTCATTTTCGCGAAAGAGACGTCGACTTTCCAATAATTTATTCATTAAACTGTACCCAGCACGTATGTTTTGAGAAAATTAACAGTAATTTCAGAGAAAATTACACTTCTTGCTGGCTAAAACATTAACTAAAACTAATTAAATATGACCCTTTTCCATGCATGGTGGTAACTAAAGAATAAGATATTCAGAAAAATAAATAAACGTCCCAGTAGGCTTTGGGCGTAAAGATTGAAGCCAGTTAAGCCTAAATTAAAGTGGTAATAATCACGTACGTCGGAAATGAAAATTCCAGGATTAAATATCCCTTTTTGGTATACATAAAGTCTCTTATTCATTTCCGCCTCATCGCTCGGATTTAATTTCCACGTCGCCGGCAAGTAAAAATCGTACAAATTAGGTTCCATAATGAAACGGATTTAAAAATCTGAATATATACGACTCGTTTTACGTGGAAAAACCGAGGGGGAAACCACTTGTGAAATCAGGTGTACAAAATTTTTGAAATCACAATTGAAGTCCATAAATTGTTTTTGAAGTCTCTATAAATCGCAAAGTTTAGTTGAAATCTCGGAAATCTTAGGAAGTCCCTAGAGAATCCCTTGAAGTCATGCGAAGTCCTTGGAAATCGCTTGAAGTCAGTCGAAGTCTCTCGGAAGTCTCTTGAAGTCATACGAAGTCCCTTTGAAATCTCTTGAAGTCTCTTGGAAATCTCTTGAAGTCTCTTGGAAATCTCTTGAAGTCTCTTGGAAATCTCTTGATGTCTCTCGGAAATCTCTTGATGTCTCTCGGAAATCTCTTGAAGTCTCTCGGAAATCTCTTGAAGTCTCTCGGAAATCTCTTGAAGTCTCTCGGAAATCTCTTGAAGTCTCTCGGAAATCTCTTGAAGTCTCTCGGAAATCTCTTGAAGTCTCTCTGAAGTCATACGAAGTCCGTTGGAAATCTCTTGAAGTCAAATGAAGTGGTAGAAAAATCCCTTGAAGTCTATTGAAATTCCGTCTTTCATAAGTGGAAATTTCCTTTTCTTCAAATTTTATCTTCAATAGTCTTGATCAGGGCCGGAAATAAGCACAGGACACTGGAATTTTAAAATGTGCCATAGTTTTGTTAAAAACTAAGGGGGTCACTGGACAGTTTGACCAATAAAATTTTGGAAGTTTTGATAGCTTGACTATGGAGATGTGATACTATTTCTGCACACTACAGTGGACAATGTCCTATAAATTTTCCAGTCAAACAGGGGGGGATGGTCTCTATCCCTCAATTTTCGGCCGTTTTCGGAGGTGCAATGCTACCAGACTCTTGTGCCAGACACTCTTCCCCAGAAATTTTTCGTTTTTGGACTTATTGTCGGCTGCTAATCATTCCGTTTCAAGGAATATTCGTAAAAACGATATATTTTTGTTTGTGGCGAAGTTTAATTGGCTTAATTTAAACTACTATTTAACTAAATTGGGAACCTTCGAAATACAGCATACAAGCAGCCAATTTAAAAATTGTGTCTTCTAGTTCTCTGAACTATGAATTCGAGTATGAATCAGACGATAATCAGTTTCAAAAACCTGAGGGGTCGGACGTTTTGGAAAAAGTGTACGGGATTTCGAAATCCAATTTGATTTCTTCGGATTTCGTATGATTTCGTCGGATTTTGTTTGATTTCAAAATTCGATAAAATCCAACGGATTTTGCAATTTTTCCCGTGATTTCCTCGGATTTTTTCCATGATCTCGGCAGATTTTGGGATATTTCAATTGATTTCGTTGGATTTTGTGATTTCTTTTGAGTTTGGATTTCGTGAATTTTGTAATGGATTTCGCGATTTCGTTACTGATTTTGTGATTTCTTTGTTGATGTTGTGGTATCTTTACTGATTTTGTAATTTCTCTACTGATTTTGTGATTTCTCTACTGATTTTGTGATTTCTTTACTGTTTTGTTATTTCTTTATTGATTTCGGATTTTTTATGAGATTTTTTAAGTTGGATTTCGCGGGTAGCGTACGGGATTTCATGAATGACCGACCCCTTGCAAAAACTACTGCCCAAGCGCTCACTGGCGTGATTGAGTTAGCTATGCCACGACAAAAACTTCTTTCCGTAAATAGCGGCCGATCACGTGATCATATTTTCCCGCGTGAAACGTCGCAGAATTCTTGAGACATAAGCGACGATCAAATGGATCAGTATAGACCTTTTCACACTTAGAGCGAGGGTAAAAAGGGGTTTAAAATTCTCGAGAGGTGAGCATGCGCAGAAATAATGTTTGTTGCCAGTCGTATTTATGTAACCATTGCTTTTACCTTACTAGTTTGGTATTTGAGTTTATTTTTATAAAACAGTGTTGTATTAATGGTTGTAAAAGTATAAATTCAACTTCCTAGGTGAAATTTTATCGAATTCAATTAATAGACGTAAAATTGGGGTAGTTTATAATATTCTACAGACCAAATTGGGCGCCAAGGCTTACTAGCGTGTTATACGCGGTGCTTTCGCGCACGGCATCGGCGATGTCCGCCGATGAAGCGTCGATCCCATACGGTCGCCGAGGCTTAGTGAGTTTTAACTAACTATTATCATTGCACCGTTTCCATTAGAACTTAAAAACTGTTTGTTTCTTAACATGGTTTTAATTTTACTCTCTCGGTTTAAATACTAGGCATTTTATTTTAATACTAAATTACAAAACGTTCTAAAACACGTCCATCGTAGTTTATTTTAGACGTTAACTCCATTAAAGTGTAAAACTCATGGCAACAAACTTGCAACTGCTCATGCGCCGCCATAAGTGTGAAAAGGTCTATACTATCCGGGCTTGTATCTGCGCCATATAATCAAGAAGGAATTTACTATAAGAAGGCCTAAAAAGGCGTCCGGTGCGCGCGTGATAGTCGACAATCCCTCCTCATGGGTGGGGGGAGGCTGGAAAAGAAGGCGGGACTTAATATTTTATCTTACTCTATGTTTCCACCATCTATCTCTTTTACCTTCTCGTTAAGCCCTGGTTTGGTTTTTGGAACTCACGAAATCATAAGTATAGTACACTTGATTCGATTTAGAAACAATTATAGAACGAACGATTTTCACGTAGAGACAAGTATTCAAAATCCATTAAGTTAGGTTCAAAACCTTTAACTAACTTGTTAATGGCAATTAAAAACCATTCCCTAACCGTTTCAGCACCGCTGGCAGCCTCCATTTTCTGCTTACTTTGCTCTTGGATGAAGAATATTCTTCATCCAAGCTTTGCTAGACGTTTTCTTTCTCTATTCGGAATACGTCAATCGCGTCTGTATGACCTATTCCCGCGGGATCCAATAGGAAAGCGCAGAGCAATGAGGGACATGAAAGGGGTGGGGCTTACTTGTCCACTAACACCGGCGTAAGAGTAGAAGCGTAAAATCTAGTGACTTAGGCATTCTTATAGTAAATTAATTCTTGATATAATTCTGCATAGATAATTGCTTTCGGTTGCTCTGCACCTTAGTACTTAATAGCGAAGTACATAGATATTTTTTAATTATTACAATTTAATGAAGTCTTGAGAAAAAAATAGAAATCGGCTTTAGTCTATAAATTCTATTGAAGTCACTTGAAGTCTTTAAATTATGTTGAAGTCACTAGAAGTCTTTAAATTATGTTGAAGTCACTAGAAGTCTTTACAAATTCTATTGAAGTCACTTGAAGTCTATAAAATGTAATGAAGTCACTTGAAGTCTCTAAATTATATTGAAGTCACTTGAAGTCTTCATAAATTGTATTGAAGTCACTTGAAGTCTTCATAAATTGTATTGAAGTCACTTGAAGTCTTTATAAATTGTATTGAAGTCACTTGAAGTCTTTATAAATTATATTGAAGTCCCTTGAAGTCTTTATAAATTTTATTGAAGTCATCTGAAATCAAATACAGTTAGTGAAGTCTTTGAAGTCGAATGAAGTCTTTGATAGTTCAATTGAAGTCATTTGAAATCTGAAATCAGGTGTACAAAATTTTCTTAGTGGTTTCCCCCTCGGAAAAACTGTACTTGCGGATATTCGAGCTAAAAGAGAAAGGAAAATCACGTCTTTTCTTATTCGTAGAATAACGGGAAAAAGGGTTTTTATAAGTCTCGGACCCTCTTCCTTCACCGCCCGCCCCCCGTCGGAAGACCAGTTAAACGTTACCTTAATCGTTCGCTAAAACAGTTATAGGGAGACGTAGGGACCAATTACGCTAAGAGACGAAGAAAAAGGACAGGGAAAAAAAGGCGGGAAAAAAAGGATTTTGGCGCGCTTTGCATGACAAGCGTTTCGCGGGAAAACCGCGATAAAGGGGCGAAGCCAGAGAAATTTTAGACAAAAAAAAATCGACAAGGACTATTCGAGTACTTAAACCGTTCCGCTATGCGAATTCCGCTCTAGTAAAACTTTCTTTAAGGTAGTGTGAATCTTATTGATCTACGATGGTTGTCTCGTATAACTTAAACCTTATATGGGAAGATTTTATATACGGTTGAAACAGTAAGAAAAAAAAATAATCTTGCTCCCTTATACCATCTTCACCATACGCTACCTTAAACTCTTTTATTAATCCTACTCTATATCCCGGAATAGGAAGCCTGGAGAAGGAGAAGAAGGATGAGCGATGAAAAGGAGTGAAGTACAGTATAGTATCCGATAAGAATCCGCAGGAAAAAGAAGAAAATAAAAAGAGAAAAAATTTAAAAAAGGAGAAATTCGAGGCGACACCCCCTTTCAAAATGCAACACAAATAAGGCGGGCCTTCTCCTTTCCTTCGCGTCTTCCTTTCAATGTCCCTAAAAACCCCCGAAACTTTATAATCCTATATACTCTCTAGTTTTCTTCTTTCTAGGAAGGATGAGGAAAGCGGAAACATTTTTGAGAAGCAAGTACCAATGAACCACGTTTCAAAACAAGATGCTAACGTTATCAACACTACTAACCCATTAAGGTGGATTACAGGTACAATATAGCGTTTTCTTATATGATGTTTTCTTCAAAATGCCTTTCGTATAGAAAAAAAGCGTTACCTTTTCAAAAGCACAATTAATATAACTATATCAGGTAAAGTTAGGTAGGATTTTTCAAGGTCAGATACGATTAGGTTTTGTTTAACGTGGTCATCGTGCAATTCTTTTCCTTTTGTTATAAGCAGTTGTTAACTTAGCGGTTTTGGCAATCGCTACATTTAACCAACGCGTCATCTGGTTTGTTAAAGTCCAAGTTATTCATCTCTGAGCGTAATATACCCCAAAACATTTCTTCAAAGTTTAAAAAACGTAGCACTTTTTATATATATATATATATATATATACGTGGGAGAGTCGATCTATAACGTCGCCAAGACGGAATAAATTGCCAACCGGGTCCCCAAAACGCTGGAGGAAAAAAAAAAGAAAAAAAATACCGTTTCTCTTCGCGTTTAGAGAGTCGTTTGGACTTGGTGTTCCAGGCAAAAAAGAAATGCTTAAAAAGGAGAAAGAACACACAAGAAAAGCGGTATAAGGTTTAGTGGGGGGTGGGTGGGAGATGTTGGGGTCCCAGGCCTGAGTAAGGCTCACGCACGTGTCCCACAGGCCACGCTAATCCCGCATTCAAAAGCGCGTGATGATGTAATGGGCGCCAACACGAAGGATCGTTATATCGCGCGCCTTCCCGCGGACCCTTCTGTTATATACGGTGGTCAAAGAGAGGGATGGGGGTGGTTATACACACCCAAAAACGAACGAACAGTTACAGTATGCCCAATTCAGCGTTTTGCGGATTTTCCGCAAGCCCATGTGCCAAAAGGATCAGAGAACCGATGTTGGGTAGGGAAAGAGCGGTGAGAGGAGGAGGAGGAGGAAGGATAAAGAGGAAGGGGAAATAAAACCCCTAGAAAAGCACGCGAACTCTACTTTTATTCCAACATTAATCTCTGGCTGTTTTTGTCTAATTACCAAAACGGGCTAACGTTTTTTTTTTTTTTTTTTTTGTTCTCCAAGAATAATGGCTTCGATTCGGATCAGCGAGAAAAAAGATTACTAAATAGTTCAGCGGAATAAAAAGTGCCAAGATATTTGTTAAGAAATCGAGTTATGATGATTATGGGCTTAGCATAACGCAATAAGAAAAGATAAACAAACAAATAAACTGCTATGTATAAGGACAGGAAAATAAATGGCGATTTTCTCTTCCGCCCTTTTAAATGTTACGAAGTGCAAGAGGATGCTATTTTATTCTTTAATTCTTACTAAAGTCCTTTCACGGATTTTCCAACAGTCAAAGATTAAAACGAGAGAAGGGAATTAACCGACGTTGTCTACCCCGGAAGAGTACGTTTCAATTAAAACACTCTCGCGCAGATTCTGCCAGCCATCTTCTCCACCATCCTCCCAGCGCACACCCAACGAAGACTTTCCTTATTCCTTAATGGGATTTGTTTGTCCCCGGCAAAGAAAATTTATTTCCCAAAGAGAGAGATTTTGGGTCTGAAGTAGAAAAATAAAACTTAGAGAATAGAACGAGGAACTCTTGGAGAATATACTAAGGAAGCTGCCGGGAACCAATCCGGAAAGTCGCCCCTGAAGTCGAGCTTGACGGCCACCCAGCCAGCTACTAAAGCGCTACGGGGAAGCTGCCACCTCTAATTGCCACGGGTAACGAGAATTATGAATGGAACGAAAATTGGGTTAGCGAGATCTCTTTCTCTCTCTCGCTTCTCTTTTCGCTAAGCCTTGTCCGTTAAGAAAGAGTTATAAAATATATATTCGGAGACCTCTACCCAACACCATATCGTTTATAACCCGAGTAAAAGTCGAACAATCTGACTGACTCCATGGACAGAAGGAAAAATACGCTTAGTCTTCCGGAAAAGAAAGAATTTGCGCCAACGAACAATTCGTTAAGGGATTACTTAACGTCAGGAGTAAATTGAAGTATTCAATTCCAGATTAAATATGGTACAATGTTTCAAGTACTGACGAACGAAATGAATATAGGTCGTCAAAGGGTTACGTTCAATGGCTCCTGGGTAGTAACTAAACCCTAGTTTTCTGAAGGTGGTCGTCAATCGAAAAGAAAGGATTTAATAGTCGTTGAAAACTCTCTGGTTAGCGTCAGATTGATGGGCCAAAACTTTTCCAATAAGTATATGGCATAGTCTGTATCTACTAAGAAAAAGGAGTAACGATAAATTGAGGTCGACACACTCCTCGTTGGCTCGTAAAGTCCCCTTTTAAAAGATGGCTGGCGGGCTGTCCTAGGGGCAGGACCATTAAATAACTAATAGGCGTTGCTAGTATTAATACTTTCCTGAAGACCTAAAAACGCTTTTCGAACCCAAAACCATACAGACACCTATAGGCCCTATCGCGCTACTTTTCAAAAATAATGAGTAAAATTTTCTGAAAGAAGAAGAACCCTTTATGGGTTGGTTGAGAGGTTTCAGTAAGAAGAAAATACGTACTTGGACTTAAGAAAAGTATAAGATTTATAGGAAAAATCTTGAGAAATGAAATTTTCTTAAAATTTTTCTACTTCTTTCTCATGGGATGGGATCGGAGTCATTCACGGAATCTCTTTTCATATAATAATATAAAACCGCCAAGATAGGAAAATATTTGCGCACGTACGACTTCCAGAAACTGATCCCAGTATACAAGGAACGAAGTAAAACTAGGTTACGCTTGCGACGAGATATACTGAAGGGTTTAAAATAGTTAATAATGTTTGGAAAAATATTTGTTGACTTTAGAAAAATTGCGTATTTCTTCAGGGGGAAAAATATTTCTCAAGGAAGAAAATAAATAATTTTTTTTTCTTCTTCTTAAAATTTAATCCTTGGGTAGTTTCAGAATTATTTCTTTAACGTCATCAAGAAGGCATAGAGAATTTAAAAATATAAATTCAAGATTATCAATTTATCGGGCGAAATAGGATATTTTTAAATACAAATTAATGTATTTTCCAGACTGTATAATGTAGTGCATTCCTAAAATAACTTAACCATTCTGCGTATCATAGGAACGAACGTAAGAAACCAAACCTATTTCTATACATAGAAGAATCATAACCTTGGAAATAGGCCAGATATTGATCGGGGTTCAGAAATGCTTACCAATATAAAGGGTAAAAGGGGTAAAGGGGAAGGGTTTGGAGGAAGAGCTATGGGTTATTACTTATTAGTTAACGACGCCCATCGTCTTTAGCGTACTGCAGCGTTCGAAGGAGTTACGTACGTTTATAACTGAAGATTAGCCGATATTAGAAGATTATAGCGCTGCTTTGGCGTTTATACATCACAGAATCAGGAAGGCCATTAAGTAACCTATAATAAAGCTTCTATTTTGGGAAAACTAACCGGGGAATCTATTATGAAACAGCTATAGGCCGGGGACCGGGAGCCCCCTATAGCTATACAGTGTATATTTGAATAGATTATATAATGAAAGAGGGATTGTTTATTAGCATTCGAAGCCTAACGACGTGATATTGTCATTAACGGGTTGATATAAGACGACGATAATAGATGTTGACGCGATTATAACCCCAAACACGCCACCCTTCCAACCAACCATTGCCTCCGCGTATTAAAAAGAGAAAAGCGCTTGAGAATTAAGTTTAAGATGAGAAGTTTCCAAGAATTGCTAATGAACTTTGCATTCCTCAAAATTTCGGGGTTAAAAAGGTAAACAACACCATTCTAAACATTTCGGATAGAAGGTGATCTCAAAATTTAACTTTAATTTTAAATCTGACTAATTATAATTTTAGACAGATCTATGTCAGCTGAGGGCTTTGTTTAAGGCTTTGTAGGAGAGAATGCTTAAAGTTAACTACCTAATTGATAAACAATAAGGTGTGTTTTAAACCTAATCCCCTGACATTACCTAAGCCTAATTTCCGGGAACAGAAGCTTAGGGTCAATTTGTTGAGGCATTCTAGACTCTCTAGAGAATGAACGATTAAACTAAATAACCCTTTATATAATTCATCCTCGCTTAAAAGGTATTCTAGACAATGCGACATATGGCGTGTACGATAAGTCCATCTGCTGATTATCTGGATTAAACCAAAATAATTTAGACAATTAACTAACTCAACAACGCAAAGAATATTAATTAGAGAATTTTTGGGGGGTTTTGAAAATAACCCAAATGGGAGATTAGCCCTGCCATTCGGTGTAAACATAATTTTCTTAACCCTTAATTCTGGAGCCCCCAAAAGAGGTAAATCACTTTTGGACCACGTCACTTCACGGGACCCAGAGGTTACCAAAGATGTATCTGAGTCTTTTTCTCTTTTTTCATATTAATAAACAAACTTTTGTTCAAAGTTAATTAAAGAGAAAAAATATTTTGTGAGCGACATTAAGCTACACTTTTCACTATCTCTTTATACAACGCTATCAAAAATATAAGGCCCCTTGAAAAATTTTTTTCACTATAGTTTGATGTAAAAACAAAGGCTACGAAAAAAGCGAGAGCTCATAACGCAGTTGGCGAGCGTTGAAATAACCGATTTAACTATACATAGAAGCGCGTTGTATTTGCGAGCTGCGGGTTAAGTTTGCATGGGAAAAAGATCTATTCGGAATCTCCAGCCCTTAACCGCCGTTCCGGGGCATTGCATAAAACAGAGAGAATGGTTATTTCGCGCGCCCAAGTGGTGACGTTCCTATCCAGTGCAAATAAAAAACTAAAACTAGAAGGAAAAAGAATCACAAAAATAATAAGAGACCCCGTGGTTGCTAGCCCGTGCATCGTTCGCCCATCTTAAATCCATCCACGACCATCGTATCGTATGTTTACCATACGGGGTACGAAAACTAACTTCGAAACGGTCCATGCAAGCCTAAAAAACACTGTATGTTATGTCCCATGGAGTAAAGTTTGTTGGTTTTTACGTCTCAAAATAAAAATACAGTAACTGCAACAGTGTACTCCTTAGACAACTATCGAGGGCGAGATAACCTTTCTAGGTCTAATATTAAAGACAGTCCCAAGAATGTTCGTTATAACTGATGTCCTTCGAAATAATGATTAAAGTGACATGTTTAAAATCAATTTTCTCTTTGGAAAGTGATGTCAAGTGTACAGTATAGTAAAGTAAAAATCTAACCAGGATGCATCACTCTCATCTTACCCTCAACTGAAACTCAAAGATGGGATGGAGCTAAGCGGCAATGGCACCGCGTATATTTTCCCATAGACCAAATAATACATTCAAAGCCCGATCAATGCCATTAGTATTTTCCAAAAACACAAACTAACTCCTCAAGAACGTTTTCCTTCGCTCACGAGGAGGGCTTCCCTCTTTTGGATCTCTTCTATTATTTTTTTTTCTTTATGTCCTCCCATCCATGTTAGCATCAGTTATTTGTTTTAAGCAAATGAAGAATAATGTTTTTTTCGCTACTAGACTATATCGAGAGTATTTCAACTACATTATTTTGGTTTGTTTTCCAAGCTTCCTCTCGAGCGTATATTGTTTGCTCTTCGGAAAAAGAGGGGGTGGATGGATGGAGAAAGATGGGGAGCAAGCCGGAGGCGCAAATTCCGCCGCTTTTATACTCTACATCTCCACACGCGTTACGTCCAAAATCCATGCATGCTCTAGAGGATAGACGAGAGAGAGAGATGAAGGAGTAGTAGGAGGCCAAATCATAGAAGAATAATAATAATAAAATGAAGAAAAAAAATAATTCAACCCGCTGAGCTCTTACTGGGGTTATCATTAAAAATTTCGCTCCCAAAGGCGTAAGGATGGAAGGAAATTTTTTGGCTTAATACATAGATTTTTTTCTTCTCGCATACACATCCCCGCAGCGACTCAAGACTAGGAAATTTAAGGAAAGAAAGAAAGAATCGTCGCGAAATAATAAATGTCCGTTCGCCTTGCATCCGTTAATTAAGATAAACGTGGATGAAGGGCGCAATTTAATCCCTACAGAATCTTTTAACTCTATTCATAGTCAAAATTCGAACGCTCATTTGTTTTAAAGCTATGAAGTTCAACCGTAACATACTTTACGCAAAAAGGTATGGAAGGCTTCGTAATTACGTTGGTTAAGGGGAAGGTAAAGGCATTGTATTTTGTAGTTGAGAAAACTAAGATTGAAATTAACATAGGGATTCTAAAATTAAAAAGGAAAGTTTATATATACGGAAAAGGAAAAAGAGGGGAAAAAATAATTTCGAGTTTTAATTTTGTTTACCCATGAAAAATACGTAATAATAAAAAATAAGACTAAATTTAACTGGATGAAAAATTTTCCTAATTTTTTGAAATAAGCTCATAAACGAAAAATAACAAAAAAAAGGTAAAACTTAAAATAAAAGCGAGATTTGGTCTAGATTCGAATTCAGATATCACAAGATAAAGAACTAAATATGCTAATTAACTTTAACGGCAAAACAATTATCAGACATAAGGAAGAAGTTTAAAATTCTTATCAAAAAGAAAATAGGTCTATAGAAATTAATAACAACACTACTCCAACATATTTCATATAAGCAAGTCTGCGATTTGATATACCGTTTTTATTCCATCGGCACCGCGATTTAATTCCCTGTATAATAATAATACATACATACATACATACATCAGAGTCGATAAAATCTGACTAAAAGAGACCCTATGGTACACGCATGCGCGCAGGCCTCTTCATGATTTTCCAGAATAACAATTTATTTTCAGCCCATTAAATATTCTATCCGATTTCCCCATCAATGTTTAACCTCGCGAATCATTACAAAAAAGAAAAGAGAATAAGGCAAAAAAAATCTTATTACTTTTTTGGTCGCGTTTTTACTTATACCCCCTTTTATTTTTCATCTCTCGGGGTAATTCTAGCATCTGAGCATCTAGAATTCGGGGTGCTAGGGGTAACCCTACAGGAAAAATTCTCCCTCGATTTTTTTTAACACCCGGCCGAGCACCCTTGTTTTTTATCCCGAGCCATAACCCCGAGGGAGTGGAAGAGAAGATATTCTTATCGCCGCCAGAATATCGTAAAAACGAACAGGGAAGAAGAATATATATCTTAGTAGAAAGGAATGCCTTCTTTTTAGTCTATACACCATCGTGCCAACATGTACAGTGTAAGCACACCAAACGGGGTGGAGGGACACACACACAAAAATTGTGGCGCCCCAAAAATATATTATAAAACGTTATTTTTTTGGGAAAGGGAAAATAATGTCAGGGAACCCAAAGAATTGGCCAACATCAGATATGCGTGGTTAGATATAAATATTAATCGATATTTTACTACGTTAAAGCATAAACTCCCTTCCCAAAGCGACTTCCGGAAGTAAAGAAAGCATTGTATTGGTAAAGTTCAATAGGGGAATAAAAAAAAATCATTTCCTAAGGTACGAAATTGTTTATTTATACTAAAAAGGTTTTATAATAAAAATATTTCTTTTTTCTTTTGGATACCTGAAAAACACCTTTATTTTTTCATGGGAAAAAAACAAGCGCAGTGTTTTTAAAACTAACCCCTATACCAAAACAACTCGCTTTTAAAGGGATACACGAGGTTGTAATTTTTCATTGTTAATAGAAAGAGCGTAAAAAATAATGAATATATCAATTGGAATCATGTTTCTATCTACAATATACAAGTAATTAAGTTTACCTAATGGAGAGACACTACGCGTTAGGCTTTCCTGTGAACCACTCACTGGGAGGACCTCTATTGCACGAATCCGTCAGGTGGTACTAGGCATCCAATATAGGTACTCCCTGCGAGTGCTTCACGGGAAAGCCTAACGCGTAGGCCTAGTGTCTATTACGGAAACTTAATCGCTTGTATCTTCTCTAATATTGTAGATAGATACATGGTTTCAATTGCTATATTAATTATTTTATACGCTCTTTCCATAACAAAAAAAAAAAGAAAAAAAATCTAGCCCGGAGTATTCCTTTAAACATCTTACATCTGTTTTTTTATATTTTTTAATTTTGGCAAATTTGAAAAACACCCCATTGGCACCGGCATATTATATTATAGTATATAAACCTACTGTATAATTAAAACGCAGACATCTCCAAAACGAAAGAGAGGTGGGTAGAAAAAAAAAACAAAATTATTATCCCCCAACACGTATGTATACAGTAATAGATGGGAGTATGGTAATTTTTTCGCTTGAACTTGGAATAAGTAGTACCCTCATATACCTTACACCGAAATACCCAGGTAATATTTGGGTGGCGCGTATAGTTACGATTTATTTATTTTTTTTATTTAAACTTCACCGTTCCAATTATCACTCCCTTCTTTTTCACCAACGATATCACGTCAAATATTCATCAAGCTGATGAGAGGGGGAAAACTTTTGAAAAAGATATATACTATAGATGGAGAGGAGAGGATGGAAGCGGGATTGAAAAATACTAGAGACTTATTTCCTATCAAGGGCTCTTAAAATTCAAGCTGTTTTTCCAGTTTATTCAACAGTGAAGTGTTCGCGAGATGGGGGAGAAAAAAACCTTTACAGTTTGTCTGGATGGTGTATTCTTAGGTTAGGCTAAATTTCTCTCCTAGCTCCAAAAAAAAAATGCATTTGCCTAAAAATTCCATGGGCGATCTTCACTGCGTGGTCTACCTCCTTCTCCAGGTCGAGAATGCGCCATTTCTCAATGTAAAATCCCCCTTTTTGGTTCAATTTAAGGATGAAAATGAGTATAGGGATTGACTATATCACGTGCACGAAGGAAATCTAGTCTCGCATACGTAAGAAGGTGTAATATGTCTCATATCGTAAGACCTTTTCGATGGAAGACGCGAGTCGGTTTCGTCTCAGCCTTTGAGATACCCTACATGATTTGAAAACAACGCTCGGAGGAATATGTAAGACTCGGTATAAACGAAATTGCGCGTGGAATAAAAGAAGGATGGAGAGATAGAAGGGTTTGTAGAAAAATAAGATGGTAATAGGGGAAAAAGCTGGTGAAAGAGAACGGTAGTGTTATTTTTTGGCGCCTTTTTCTCTCTCTCTTGTCCGCGCAAACCAGCATCACTACGCTACCATACCACCACGATTCATTTCTCTTTTATCGGAATAGTGACCTCCAAAAAAAACTTTCTAGTTTTCTTCTTTTTCTTACGTCATTGCTCCCAGATCTCGGGATTTCGAGAGAAGACGTCGGGAGGATGGAAAACGGGGGGGGGGGATGAGAGAGAAAAAAGTATAACAGACAGGCGTTGAGGTGTGAGGCATGCGCGTGAGGCTAAGGCGCGCACTTGGAATTATATATAGGCGCCCTTTTTCTAAAAAAGAAGATGGAGGAGAGAGGGAAATTTCTTTAACGAGTATTACTAAAGATGGGGGATCTTTCCTACAGGAATGTCTTTTATCTTGACGTTTTATAAAATATTTTCGAGTACAAAGAAGACGATTAACCCTGGTAACCCGTGTACCGTGGGGTTTGTCTCACGGTCACGTGACACTACGCGTGAGAGAAAAGGTCTAGACGTCGTTAGAGTTCATACCAAGTCGAAGGTACAACGAAGTTACGCTAGATAGTTAACTTCAAAAATACCAAAGTATAGTGAAATTAGTTGGTGAAACGAGCGAGAGTAGAAAAACTATAAAAATCCAAAAATATAATCCCCGGGGTACTTTCTCTACCTTGGCGCTGAAGATGTCGACTTTACGACGTAATGTTCTTCAAAACTTTATTTTTAAGTCCACGCAATTTCCCGACCCTTTGTTTATTGTTGAAGGCAAGAACTTTGTCGGGTATCCCAAAAGTATACTCTCGTTTAACAGAACCAGGCGTGAAAAGCGGGCGAGAAACGATATTTACAAAGAATATGTTGATAATTCAGGGGATAACTGAGCAAATTCATGATTGGAAGGATGCTTGGAACCGTTTTTCCGAGACCAGGTGGATCATTTTTTTGAAGAAAAGGAGACCAAAAGACTACGTACGAGAAGAGAGACAGAATAGAGTTTTGACATTGGAACGCGTTTATTTGTTTCGGAGTTATTCGACGGTAACGAGGGAGGTTGGCAAAAAGTCAAGAAAATACTCCCTGGTACGAGCTAAAACTATTTTCCCTTTCTCTCTCACTCTCTTTCTTATTTTTTTCGTTGTATACTGTATCCGTAGTTGTAAGTTGAACGAGGGAGAAGAGAGGATATAAGGAAGAAGAAGAGAAATCTCGTATAACTCTTGACACATTTCCGAAAGATAGAGACAGATAAACGTCAAGCTTTACGAGTTCAACCAGACTTAAAACATTTTAGAGAAGAACGAAAGGGAAAGGAGAAGAGACAAGCGGCCGCCGCCCGGAGAACTTGCTCCAGTTTAAGTTAAAATAAAAAAAGAGCTCGCTACTTTCTAGCTGGTGCAGACTTCTCCAAATCACTTACGTTTAGAAGGCAGAAAGAAAGAAAGAAAAAAAAAAGAAGAATGTTTTACTAACTTTCCTTGTCTAAGTTATGGATTATTTTTAGTGTAACGTAAGACACCGGGCGGAATACGGTATGATTAAAATACTATTTATAAATTAAGTTAAAGGGATACTACGGGGTAGTGTTTCTTTCTTTTTAAATAGAAAGAGCTTATAAAATAATAACTATTTCAATTGGAACCATGTTTCTATCTACAATATTAAAAGAGATACGAGCAATTAAGTTGAATCCGTAATGGATGGCACTACGCGTTAGGCTTTCCCGCCAAGCACTCACTGGGAGTACCCCTATTGGATGGACGAATCCATCAGATGGTACTAGGCAACCAATAGGTGTACTCCCAGTGAGTGCTTGGCGGGAAAGCCTAACGCGTAGTGCCATCCATTACGGATTCAACTTAATTGCTCGTATCTCTTTTAATATTGCAGATAGAAACATGGTTCCAATTAATAATATTCATTATTCTATACGATCTTTCGATTTAAAATAAACATTTCTAGCAGAGAGGACCCCTTTAAAGTACACTATAACCTTACCTAACCTAACAGTGGTAAGATAATTCGATCGAATAAAAATACTTCCACTTTCTCCCTAATCTCTTCTAGAAGAAAAACGTTCGTGCTAAACATTTCAAACGCGTTTAACTTATTCTTTCTTTCTTTCTTTAACTATAATTATGAATCGAGATAAACGTAATAAAAAGGGGATACGGCTATATACGTGATGTCACGAATAAAACACAATTAAACTAACAATTTACCTAATGACGCTATACTAAATAAACATAATTTGGTAATTTGGCATATCTCAAAAAACGTATTCGCCTTCGCTAGACGGGAAATGACTATCCCTCCCTCAAAGACACGAACGAGATGTGAGAAATCAAAAAGGAACAACTTCTATTAGAGGATGAGAAGGAGGAGGATGTAGAGAAACTCGTATGTGTAATATACCTTCGGGAGTTATTTTAAAAAGTGTGAAAAACCACGCATCTTATAAAGGTGTCTCCCCTTCAGTTCATCGCTAAAAGGTGGATAAAAATTTCTTTTCCTAACAACACTTCGCCCAAGCAAAGTCGGATAGGGTACAAAATTTCTCATCCCTCCCTGGGTTTATTTAAAACTTTTATAAGACGTCACGATGGGATGGTGTTTCTCTTTTTTATATACAATCATTTTCACAGGGCGAAAAAACCGGACTATACACAGCGGTGATGTTTAAAAGCTTATAAAGCACGAAGACGTTGCGAGAAGTGCTAGCCGCGATCCTCCAACCTCCGAGAGATGGAAAGGGATCGAGCGAGAGGTCGAGATGAGAACGCGTTTTATTTTTTCTTTAGTTCTTTTTTTTTCATCTCAGATGATTTCCTTTTTTTTTCCTGAGCAATAAGGGAGGGGTGCTCGAACGTGTAGGCCCTGTTACGTTATAGCCGGCGTGTGTTTGTAATAATTCGGCGTGGGGTACCTGGCTAGTTTCTGACAGCTCAAGGTTAAGATGATTCCTTATTATACAATCAGGGACCGTTCAAAAATAATCAAAAAATGTTTAAAAAAAAAAAAAAAAACATCGTCTTTCCTGGGGTAACTTTATACCCCGTACTATGATGCAAGGCGCTTGAAACACTAAGGCCTAACTTATCTAAGAGCTTAATTTTGAATAAATTATAAACTTTAGTGAGTATTTAAAGGAAAGGGTCAGAAAACATAACATTATACCTTAAATATAAAAGGAAACATATTAAAAAAGTAAATGATATCTAATTTCAAAATAATTACCATTTAGTTAGTCTTAAAAACGATGACAACTACCTCGCCAAGTTTAGAGGTGTCTGCAAGTCAGAACCCACACGGGAATGATTCAACCAATCTCGTTGGTGTAAGGGGTTCTGCCTAGCAGACGCCTCTAAACCAATGGCGACGCAGTAGCCCTCGTTTTAAGACTAATCAAATGCTAATTATTTTGTAATAAGAGATAATTTATCTTTTTTAATATTTTTCCTTTTATATTTAGATAAAGGCCGTTCTTTTAAGGTTTAATGTGCAGAACCGTGATCTTTTACTTTAAATAACAATAAAAGAGAATTGAGGTTTTATGATTTTAATTTTCCCTTCCCTCCAACACACGCACACGTGTGAGAACTTTTATTTTTTCATTTCTTTACGCTATAGTTTTGTTTGGCGGTTCGTCAAATTAGAAAAGAGGTTTTTTTTTACACTCGACGAAAGGTCCGGTTTCCAGTTTGCAACACGTACCTATGAATGTATATTCATCATTCGGCTAGTTATACCATCCATTTCCCAGCATCTAAACTAAAGACTACGGCATATAACTCTTTTTAAATGTCTTAAAGCTAGAGAGAAAGATGATCATTTTTTTTCTTCTCATCATCATCTTCTCGTATAAGACTGAAGAAGAAGCAATACCGTCGACCGTTCGCTAGTTCAGTCATGAAGGCGCTGCTTGGATGCGATGGTGTTGGTGTTGTCTCGCGCATACTAAATTAAGTTTAATAAGTTTAAAGATTTATCGCGGCCCATCACGAATTATTTTCCTCTCCCTCTCTCTATTTAACCCTCCCATCGCTCTTAGGCAGCAAGCAGCCTTTTGGAATTGCGCGGTAGGGACCTTCAAATTATTCACAATTCAAAGCGTTAATAATTCATTATTTTCACCCGAAAATTAATTACTTTGGGATATTGGGTAAGGAGGGGGGTATGACGTAATAATACTAATAATAAAATAAAAAAAATTGTTAAAGAGATGAGACTATTAAAAACCACAGCATGGAATGGATAATTAGAAACCTGAGATATTGTAGGTGAATTTATTCATTGCAGGCATGAATATTACGCTATGATTAATAAGAATGATTTAGTTCTAGACAGAGGGTTCTTTAAGAGTATATTGGGTTCCATGGACGATTTTGAGTCAAAAATGTAACTTTTATGACATTTTGCTCTAAAGGAATGTTTTAGGGATGACCCCTTAATTAAATCAACACTGTCTTCCAGTTTCTTGCTTAAATTTAAGGGGTCATCCATAAAATTGTAAAACACTCTAATCATAACATGGGGCAAAATATTATAGAACATATTAATCTTTTTGGAAGCCCTTGTATATTTTAATATTCTTGGGTCAACTGAATAAATTCTTGATAATATATTTCGCTTTTAATTAACCAACTCAGACAGATATTTTATTTTTGGATAATTCCCGAATTAATACTTAGCGTTAAGACGTTACTCTGGTTAAGTTGGAGGCGTTGGTTAAATATATATATGAGAAAGGGATTATGCAAATATTATACACTCTGGCTTAATTTGAATAAATCCATATTCTAGATATATATACAGAATATAATTGAGAAATGGTATAGAATATATTACAGTACTTGTTAAAGGTTTATTATAGAAATATAAAGATTGGGATATTTTAATATAAAACCTTTTATGCGAATGCCACTGTACATATGCAAATTAATTTAAAATTTATTGAGTTTTTGAACATAAGTTCTAATGGATTTTACTATATATCGTTTCGTTTCTAATTTTAATCTCAATAAATTATGTTAAAGAAAGTTTCAAATATTCATGTTCTTTATATAACTCGAACTCTAAACGACTTTTCTTATTTTTCAAACTATACAAGCAATTATTTATAAACCCATTTTTAAAAAAGAATAAAACAAAATGCAAAAATCGTTTAATGCCAACGGCTCAACGAGATATGGTTACCTCAATCAATCATATACCTAAGTCAAACTATAAACAAAGTAACAAGAAGTAATTTCTAAGCCTTGTCTTTGAAATTTGAAAAATTTTAGTTTTTTTCCAAAGACATAATTAAAGAAACCAATAAAACAATTACGTATTAATTGGAAAATGGCACTTGAAACATTTTCCCAAATTAAAGAAATAATTTTACGCATTTTAAGAGTATCATAATTAAGGCCTACCATTAAAATTCCCTGAGGGGGAAAATTTAGAAAAAGTGCCCCAATCATCTTGTAAAAAAAAAAAAAGTAAAAATAAACATGCATGGAGAGTGTCACGTGATTTAAACGATCAATAAGATGGTAGGCCTAGTAATAGGTGTAACAAGGAGACGGATGGCGGCGGTAAGAATAAAATATTCGCGGAGCTGGTAACAAGTATACACGATTTGCGTGGAATAAGAAGTTGGAGAAGCAGCCATAGCTAGTAATAAGGGGGACTTGAAGTAATAGGAGCTTCTTGCTCTTTTCCGCTTTTAATTAAAAGGCTTTACTTTTTCTCTCTCTCTCGCTCGTCTTCTCGCTAATCATTCTCCGACGACTGAAGGAAAGGAGCTAGCTAGGCCTAAGGGCCTAACTATCGCGGCAGCGGCAAGAACATATCTGAGAAACAGTTTTCGGCGGCCGAGCGAGGCCAGTTTTTAATCGCCGCTGCTAATCCCAGACACGGCCTCATTACGCGATGCAAATCGAAACCGACTTTTTTCGCCCAAAGTTAATGCGAGCGTCAGGTTAAATTTAGAGCGACGATAAATTCGACCTTAACCGATAAATATCGCCAGCCAACCGACCATTCCTTCCCCAACCCATCCCCTAGCAGCCTGGAGATGGTTAATAATGTAATCGAGTATACAGTTCATCTCAGGAATAAAATACAGCGTAATTAAACCGTCCGCTAAAGCTACAGGACAACCTAACGCAATTTAACTTGAAATCCCAGGAGAAAACGTGACTTGTCCGAGATAAATTTGCCTATATTAAAGACTGAAAGGCTACGATACAAAACGGAGTCCTGCAGCCTTCTTTTCAATTAACTTTACTTACTATAAATAAAATAATTACCCTCTAAGTTCTTATTTTCACACGTTACCCGGCCATGATAATTTAGGTTTCCAAGTGGAAGAGTTTGTTATTTGCAAGAAGAAAACATTTTCTCGTGTTTATCCGCATTTTTGACCACGACGCGCAAAAATACACAGTCTATAGCTAGAGTGGAACCTTTTTCCTAGAAACTTACAAGAGAATTACTTTTCCTATGAATTTACTATCCCTTTTCATTCACTGCATATTCAGAGTAAGACGAAAATATTTCAAGTCTCGCGCTTTCATCCACGGACCCTTCTAAAAATTTCAGATGAAGAAGGTTGGTGGGTGGAGATTTTCTTAATTGCTTCATCAATAAGCGCTAAAAGAAGGTGGAAAAATAATTTCTTCTCTTTTTAATTGCTTTTCAAAAAGTTTTATCTAACCAAAACAAACTTCACTTTTCTGGATGGCGGTCTTCCTTGCCTTCCTATCTCTTATCCCGTCCCTAAGGGGATTTTTTAAAGTTTTAATTTCTGGGCATAATTCTCGTGACTCGTGTTGTGGAAACGAATTATTAAAATGGACACGAAACAAAAGAAGAACCAGATTTAAGAAAATAATAAAAAAAAAAATTAAAACACCCCCCCTTTCTTTAGGAGCTAATTAAGATTCGGGTATTTAAACAGGTTCCCATTTAGTGTCGTGTTATCGTATTAATTCAAAAACCACTAGGCTTCTTTTTTTTTGTTTCATTTCATTCTCTCACTGTCGAGTTGGATCTAATTAGTAATATAATAACATAAGATATACCTTGAAATAATGAGTTCATTTCTCTAATAGTCTCTAATAATTAAATGCAATAATAATACTAAACTTAAACTTATTCCCAGGGGCGATACAAAAAGGTTATTTACACACAAAGTATAATATTTTATACACAATAAAAAATAAATAAATAAATAAATAAATAAATAAATATCGAACTAAAATGTTAATTTACTATCTTTTGATGAAAAGAATAAAGCAACTTCTTGGCCGATTTATATAGTGGAAAAATTCCATTAAAGTTCGTGTAAGTTAGTTTATATAAAATAAAATTGGGAAGAGATGAAAATGAAAATAAAAAAAAATTCAATTATTTTTTTCATCCCATACGTGTTTGAATGTTTTTAAAAAAAATATTAAATTAAACAAAATGAAAGTCTCTTAATATAAATTTCCCCATTTCATATTTAAAATGCATTAAATAGAAAGCTACATTCCATTAAGTTTACATTTAATTAACTTTATGATAGCGTGCCTTTAAAACCTTTTGAGAAAACTCTTTTGGAACAGGTATATAAGCGAGAAAAAAAATTATTCTTTCAAGATGTTTTGTGTTTAATTTTTTTTTCTTTAGTCTAGAAAAGTTTTGCCGTCTTTACAAAGAGCTAATGGAAAGATTAAGATTCTAGTTAACCCTGAACAAAGGTTATTAGACTTGTTTTATTTTTTAAGAAAAAAAATACTGTCTAAATGCTTAGCATAACTCTTGAGTTTTAAACATTTTTAGACGAAAAATAAAAATAAGGAGACTTTAATTATTAGGGTACGAAAATTTCAGGCACGCCTGGCTCAGACTAAAATAACACCATTTTTCAAGCGTTAGTCTTTACTAAAGGTTAAAGGCACAGTTAATACTTTTCAAATGGACTATTTCTTCTCGCGGTAATCTTAACTTCTCATTGTGAGTGTGGTAAACACTCACCTTTAAAAATACCTAACTAGGAGTTTAGGGTTTAAAAGAAAAGGATATTTTTTTCCCTCTAAACTCATCTCATCTCTTCCCTGTTTTGTGTAATTACAGTGTTCGTGAAAATGGCCAAAAAAATGTTTCTCCCCTTTTCATATACCGGTGTGATTTTTTACAGAAATCACGTGGCCACGAGGAACCAATAATCTTATGGATATACGCGGTTTTAGTAATATCAGCCAAACCCTTCAGGGGGTTTTTATCTCGTGGCCCTAACCTCAGCGAGACGATAATATAGGGGTTGTTTAAGAAAAGGGTGTACCTAAAAACACTTAGCGCGCGATAGAGTGTATACCTAGTGGGTGAGATAGAATGAGAGATGATTCCTTACGAAAACAAGATGAATTAGACTTAAAAACTATAAATGGAAAATCGGTTTTATACGCTTTTTTTTTTTTACTGGGTGAGCGAAAAGCAACGGAGATTTACACAGATTTCATCCCAATACGGAAGGACATCGTACCCTAAACCCTATCAACAAGGTGTTGGATATTATTCAAAAAATACCATATGGATTTACTCCCCAATATACTGTCTATACTAATTTTAGATCCTCAGTTGCTAGCTTTAGCAATAACAATGGGTGGTGTTTACATTTCAAATCGTCAAAGAGATTTCGAGAAGGAACATTGTTCAGTAACAGAGAAACATTCTTCAAGGATTCTTGAAGTTATCATGAAGTTTGAACAAAAACTAGAATAAAAGTTTGCGCGGGCCTATTATCATCGTATTCCGAAAAATGATAAGTATCCAACTCCTAGCTCTTTAATATAACAACCCTTAGGCCCAAAACTTTAAATGAGCAATTCTGAACGGGGTTGTATATTCAAGATGAAACGGTCTATTTAAAATTTCTCAGTATGAAAGAATACCCTTGGTTGAAGGCAGGTATAATACGTTTCGAGTCACCAGGTAAGAAAGGCCCTGGGCAAGGTGAATTTGGGTAGTAGACCTTCGCCGTGAAAAATAACTCAACGCTCAACGATTCGTAGCTAAAAAGAAGTTTAAATAAATCGGCTTCTTCTAACATTCGGGATTTTTCTTAAGAATAAAAAAAGAAAGAAAGCCGGGGGATGGCGAGATTACGTAAAGGAGAAAATGGAGGAGAAAGAAGAAGGGGGGAATAACGTGATTGGTCAAAACAGGTTCCGCCGCGAAGAGCAATATAGAGAAGAGCGGAGAAACGATAGAGGAGAAGAGAAAACCCTCGGTCAGTAGCCCCGACATTATTCTCGATGCTCATGAGTTTTTCAAAGCGATTTTTTTTTATACTTTTTCTAACAACGTTCGTGCCTTTACGTAAATGTTCTGGGCCAGCAGGTTCATTTCTACCATTCTCTCCCTCTCAACTCTCCTATAACGCCAGTTTAAAGAAGCCACGAAATAAGGTATAGAGAGGGGGATGCATGGATTCCCTTTTTTTTAGAACCACTATCAAATACCATGGTTCTTTAAAATGGAAAAGCATTAGTCATTATATTTCGTAGTAGTCTAAATTAAACGTAAGCTGAATAAATGTTTACCTAGTAAGGCAATCCTTCAGTGTTCATTTAAGCGTACAATGAGACCATGTTATTTCAGAAGGGATTTAGAGTTAAGTATTTAGTTTTGATACGGCCTTGTTTGAAGGTCAAATAAAAAGCTTAGAAATGAAGCTTCGAGGCGTGGATTGAATTTAAACCAATTACGGACGGGGTTGAAGACCCAATTCAAGATATTTATGACAAATAATGACGTAACCCTACTTTTAATTAACCCGATCCAGTTTAGAACTTCAACATAACGTGGAGTTTAAACTCTAATCTAAAGTTCACCCGACTTAAGTAAGGTTTCCTTGGGTTCAGTTTGGTCAAGTCAAGTAAGGTTTCCTTGGGTTCAGTTTGGTCAAGTCAAGTAAGGTTTCCTTGGGTTCAGTTTGGTCAAGTCAAGTAAGGTTTCCTTGGGTTCAGTTTGGTCAAGTCAAGTAAGGTTTCCTTGGGTTCAGTTTGGTCAAGTCAAGTAAGGTTTCCTTGGGTTCAGTTTGGTCAAGTCAAGTAAGGTTTCCTTGGGTTCAGATTGGTCAAGTCAAGTAAGGTTTCCTTGGGTTCAGATTGGTCAAGTCAAGTAAGGTTTCCTTGGGTTCAGTTTGGTCAAGTCAAGTAAGGTTTCCTTGGGTTCAGTTTGGTCAAGTCAAGTAAGGTTTGCTTGGGTTCAGAGTAATGTTTGCTTGGGTTCTGTTTGGCCAAATCAGGAGCTAAAGTTAGGTTTAGCCTATGAATGTTTTTTGATAAATGTCTGTGGCGCAGGGCCAAAACATCCTATGGTGGTGTGAATCTATAGCTAATGACGGGTATATCCCACCTTGTTCCAATTTGGGAACTGAAAGATTCCGGTCCGTGTGGCGACGGGTGAGAAAACTGCTAAGAACAACAAGGCGCGTCAAAAGCCGAGCTCTCGCTTCTTAGTCTGTAGATGGGCATGCAATCTTCAGACACACGCGTGAAGCCAACCAGCCGCGCTCTTTAAGACAAGTCTTAGCAATTTGCTTCGCCAATGAAAAAGACTCGACTCGTGTTCCTTCAAAAAAACTTTTTAGCACGAAGATCATTTTTTATCAACTTCATACCGTAACCTATCCCCCAAACCCCTCTTTGTACCTATATTTTCTTAACGCTAACTTGGCGGCCGTCCGAGATAAGGTGCTGCTGGGTTGGTTTTGTATAATATTCTTCAGCTCCGTATAATAACAAGTTCTAAATTTTTTTTTTCGTGTAAATTTTTTTTGTGTCTAGTTAGTTATCAAGCTCGCGAGCTAACTTCTTTACATGTTCAGAAAAACGTTCTGCGTAAGGTTTTCTAGCCCTGGTTATGTTTTTTTCACGGAGAATACGGTTTCTTTGCATTATAAAAGAAGAATGCACTTTAATAAAGAGTTTCTTTGAAAACTTTACACTTTATAAGATAACGAGGTTTCGAGTCCCATAGTGAAGAAATTTTGAATATAAAACAACCCTTTTAGAAACTAAAAGAAATTTCACGTTAAAACCTAATTCGAAAATACTGTATATGTATATCATGAATTATATGAAATTTCCTTTTGAATAATAGCTTACTCCTCGGTTAAGACAAACCACTCCAATGATCCTTTTACACTAATTGAAAATTTTAAGTAAGACGCTGTAAATTCTTGCCTTAAATATTTTCATTTGTCTAAATTTAATCAAAATTCTTTAATATAACTTCCCCCTCTCCCAATATATTTTTATATTTAAAAAAAGAAAGAAAAAAGATGATATTAATATTTTTGATATTGAAAAAACGGAGGGAGGTGTATGTGTGAGAGAGATCTAAAAACACCTTGAATAGCCAGCCGTCCAGTAATACGAAAAAACCTACGCTAAAATTTTGGCGTGTGCTTCGAATTTTAATCTTTTTAGGGGGGGGGGGGGGCTAAGTTTATACAGAAAACGCGCGCGAGCGGTTGCTATAGCAAAACAAGAAACAAAAATAAAAATTCAATATCGAAATATACAACAGGATATAAAAGGGATCCGCGAGATAAATATTCCCCGGCAAAATAACATTCCTTCCAAAAGAACCACAGAACATCAATGCCTTGGTTATCCAGAAGAAAAAAAATAAATAAAATGCCAATTCAATTTCAAGCTTAAAATTGGTGTAAATTCGTACATGGAAACCAGATTTACCTTGATAAATATACACATTTTAAGATTACACGCCAGTATAGATGTAAGGGGGCGAGCAAAAACACCGAGTTAAAAAAAAGTAAAAAGTTGCCGAGAGAGAGACCATATTTTTCAAACAGAAACATTAACGTGTTAGATGGTTTTCGCTTACACGAGGAATTTTGATGATGTAAGCGCGTTAACTTCGGCTCATCCCTTGTCTTAGTATTGAAGTAACAGATATAATAGTCTAACGCAATCACGCTCGCAATTACGATTAAAATAGTCTATAAACGGAGTTGTACAAGGAGTAAAGGCTACCACCGTCAACTATACGTAAAACTCAACGCAACCAAGGAGGAATGTTCTTCTTCATTGAAAGGCATGCACTCATGATTTATGAAAATCTCTTTTTAAAAACCTATATACCCATCTTAAAACTTGATCACGTTCAATGATAGCAGTACACAAACGGAGTTCTCTCTTAAAGTCATAGATCAACGTCACAAAGTCTCGCATCCGATCAATTTCAAAACGACCATATCAATTACGCGGCCCAAAAATTTTCTTTACAGTTTCCTTCATATTTTTAACGAGAGAGAGAGAGAGAGAGAGGGGGGGGGCAAGATAGAGAAGATAGAATGAATCCTTCATAGTATGTACATACGTCAGTCAGTTAGGGCCAAAGTTTGCCAAGATGTCTCGTAATGTCAGCTTATAAGACAATTACTTTTTGCGCCCCTTCCCCTCTTGGATCCATCTCTAGGCTAGCATCTCCGCGCTCTTCTCATTGTTATAAGCCAATATCGTAATTAGACTTAGGGGAGAGGATATTTAATGAGATTAAACTAGAAAGAGGAAAGAAGGCGAAAAGGGTGAAAAATTTTAAGGAGAAACAACTTCCTTCTCATTGGCTCAATTTCGATGAAAGGGCCTGTAAACTACTCAGTCAAGTTTCATCCCCGAATCCTGGTGCTCTCTCTGCTCACCACTCACCTCTCCCTGGGATGACAAACTCGTCATCACTGCCATATTCTAAAGGGGCACATTCATCTCCAACGAAATTTTCAGCACCATTTATAGCTGATCTACTTGAGCACTTTAAGCCTATGAATGGAATGACATTCGATGAAACCTCGTGTTGAGATGAGGGAGCGAGAAATTTGCTTCGTTCCACATGCGAGCTCATGATTCGTTTTGTGTGTTTAGCGAGCGATAACGTTATACTTTCCATACCGTATTATTCAAAACGGGGTGGTGGAAATGTATATATACGAACAATAAGAATGTCTGGGTAAGATTATAAATTACCAAATCGAGAGAACCCACGTGGATATACGAGGGAATGGACAGTTGAAGTCAAATTCAGAAATCATTCCACTATAGGTTTAGTTTTCTATATGGAAAATGAAGTATCCTACCCCAAAATATTTTCCACACGCTTGTTAATATCAATTTTGAGGGCTTAGATATTTTTTTCAAGTTTAGCTTCGACCAGAGACAAAGGCAGAAACCATAGTATTGAAATATATAAGTAATTTTTCCATCCAATTGGTTTACGTTGTGATTAAACTATGCTATAGAAATTGTTTTTCTTCTCCCCGTTCAATAATACCGTATATCTGATTTTGGACGATTATCCATAGGTCCCACACGAGCGCCTGTAAGTTGGTTGGTTTGTTTCCTCACAAGTCCAAAACCCACCCCCGAAAAGATAGTCTGGCGTCTGCTCTTTGGTAGATTAATATTTGCCTTTGGTTCATATTTTTTTTACAGAAGTACACACCAAGAAGGCTGGCAGTCAATCTAAAATGACGGTTCACGGGGAAGGGCTATTGAACCCGATCTATCAAGGACGTGACTGCAAATACAAGTTGACTATACAGGGGAGTTCTTGGCGGTGTACGTAGACCAGATATAGTGTATAGAAGAGGAGAAAATGAGGCGAGTTTTTCGGTAGATATCTTTGCGCATTGGGGAGAAAACTTTATAACGCGGCATATGAAAACATTCGTATATATATAATAGTGAGAGAGAGGAGTGATACGGTTTTCTGCCTTTTTTCCATATACACTTTTTCTCATCATGCTTCCATTGTAAGAGAGAAGAGATAAGGTATAGTAACCCCCTTTAGCATCAAAGTTTTTTTTATTCATTTTTTCGATGCCTTTTCTATCGTTTTCTACACGGTTTTTCTCTTCTTCCAAAGATGGTAAAAAAGAGAGAAGAAGTTTGAGAAGAAGGCGAATAATAAAGTTTAGTACCCATCAAACCGATAGAGCATAGGTTTAATATTAAACAGGGACTCTTTTTCAACCTAACAAAACAATAATCGAGAAGTTGGAGAAGTATAGAAACTTAGAACTCTCTCTCTTCAAAACCAAGTAAAACAACCTAAGGTCACCTTGATGACCTTGGTTAAACTAAACAACAATTATAAAAATCTTGTTTTGTAAACAAAGTAATTTGAAACCGAATACTGTACCAAAACTCGTATGCTAAACATACTGCAAAGTGTATAACCTTTCTGGGTCGATATACTAATTCGTAATTCTTCGCCTTCGTTTATTTAAAAGAAAGAAACCATGGCGAAGTTATAGGAAAAGGGATACGCCCTTTGGAAAAAAAGAGATATAAATCATTGTAGAAGTATAGAAACTAACTATATATATATATATATACATGCATACATACATACATACATACATATATATATATATATATATATATATATATATATATATATATATATATATATATATATATATATATATATATATATATATATATATATATATATATATACAATGTTAGACACGGCAATTAATTTAGTAAGGAAGCGCGTCTTTAAGAAGCGAATACAGATCGCGTGTACAGAACGCCAAGAACCGCCGCGTTTAATAAATGACCTTTTGATATGACAACCTTATTTTTGGCAGAAAAATAATATTTTCCAGAGAAACTAAAAACTTAAAAATATCCCATAATTGACATCAAAACCCAAGCCGATTTTTAGTTACATGCCCCATATTTCATTTCCGTATTAAATTCATGTATAATTACGAAGCCTAAAATATTATTTTGATATCCCATTTTCTCCATTCATCAAAAAACCTTCCCACAGATTCTCAGAAATAGTTATTACAAAGCTAGAATAGACGTCATTAGGGTAAAAGAGTCTCATCATTGGTCACCAGGATGTCTCATTATATTTAGCTTATCTCCAAAGTTAGAAGTACACTAGTAGTAACTCAACCGAGCTTAAGATGTTTACCCGCAATACACACAAACACACTGCGGGGAGTTTAGATAGGGCGCGCGCGGTCATAGTGTGACGTAAACAAACGTATAAATATAGAGTAAAACACGCCCTTTCTTCCATAAAGTATAAAACTTATTCCGTTTTTATTTTTGACCTAATTTCCTGGCGCGAGAAGTCAAGACAAGAGATTTCTTCGGGAAAAAGAAGATAGATAAAGAAAGAAAAAGAGAAGAACCGAGACTTAACGACCAAGGAAGATCTATTTTAAGAAACCTTAACCTTTTTATCCAGTAAAAACGTTGCTTATAGTCATCACTCGTTCGTCGCGACGGAAGGGGACGCGGATATAAGGAAAAAAATCTATCTTTCGTTCCCGCAACAACGATTTTAATTCATATAGAAGTTAATCTAAGAGAGTCACGCTCGCTTCCAAAATGAACGAGCCGAGCCAGCGAGCTCCGCGTGTAATCGCTTCGCTTATTCGAGTCGCGTCTCTCCTTTTCACGTACATCTATATATATATAACGGATAACGGAGAGATAAAAATTATCAGTTCCCTTGTAAAAACAAGACGCGAAATTTTTCGGCCCAGTATGATATACCAAAGAGATCTAAGAAAAGTTAGGAAGTCAGGAGCGACAAGAGAAGACAAGCGATAATGTCGTAACTACGAAATTTGTCGTTGTTTTGGGAGAAAGATTTCCTTCCCATGTTTCCCTACTGCGCCTGTAAAAATGTTTCACCCGCTGCACACCCATGTTGAAGAGGAAAGTCAACTTACAGGGGGAGCTTTCTTCTACTCTCCTATTATTAAAACCGTAATTTGGGTCCCAATTTATTTTCGCCCCCAAAACTTTTACGGTCACCATTTCTTAGTTCTTACAATTTAGTTTGTTCGCGAGCATACGTCAAGACAAACTTTTCAGAAAAAAAAACAAAAAGAATTAAAGTTAGGAAAGTTACTACATTTAGGCTTGCGTTTACTTGGCTTTCACTGGCAACATAGAGCCGGAAGTCACTCAATAAGCTCGTAACATAGACCAGGGAGGGATAAGGGACAGGGGTAGGTGGGTGCGTTCTGTTGGCGAGGTTAAAAAACATTAGACCGTCATCTCGAGCAGCGAGCGAGCGCGCTGGCGTTTGTTACCGGCGCCTCGTCGTTATACATAATGGATAAACGCGAAACCCCTACATCTAACTTCGGAGGAGACGTTATCTTTCCAAAGCAGCGGATAAAAAGAGAAGGGAAAGATGTGGAAGAAGGAAGGGGGAAGAGTGCACCAGAAAATAAAAAAGAAACACGGCAGTTTATGGGCAGCGATGGAGAGGAGAAGGAAAGATCTGGAACACTCAGTACACTGTTAAAGATGCCGAGCTCGGAACGCTGGCTACCATGCCCAAGGAAGATGCTGCATGCGCATATACCACCAATTCGTCCATCTACCTTCTACGAATATGGAGCGAAATACACCTTATATTGTAGGCTAATACATTTACTGGCAACCTCACTTCTATTCAGTTTTGTATGGTGGACGAACAATACCTATATAGCCTAAGAGAAAAGGGGGAAGAGGCAGGGGAGAAAATAACGTCATTAAGACGATGTACTTCCTTTTTCCGAAAGAAGCCATACTAGGGCCTATGTTTACACTCTTGAAACGTATACTAATTTCCATAGAAAATCGCGGTATCACCTTCGTTGTTCATTCCATTTCAAGTCTGATCCGAGAAACAGAGGAGAGCAAATCGAGCCGACGGATCTCACTCTTCCCCGGTGTTTGGCGAAAACCAACCGGAAGTGCCTTTCACGTCAGCCGTTCCACCTTTCCCCCTTACCTTATACCCACAAAACGGGTAAAAGTATAAAAAGTATGTAAACGAGATGGGAGGAGTTTTCGGAACGCGGGGGAATAAAATATATATACATTAAGACTTTAGTGTAAGTTAAAGTTTTATAAAGAAGATAGCGAGAATATGGCTGGAGTCGTTTACGATACGATGGAAGAGGAAAAATATCTCCTGGTTCAGTCGTCGTTCCGACGTCGGTGGTTTGGTAATAGTCGAAACCGTTAACCGACTCGGTCGGTATTTATCAGTGGTGAACTTACTCATACGACGATGAAAAATTGTTACGTCTTTACGTCGTTAAAACTATATATGCGTAGGGGAATTTTTTATAGGAAAGGTTTTTTTATTTTCGAGATGGAATCCAGAACATGAATGTTAACACCAATGTCCCCCGCCATGACTTTAATGTCTGTAGCCTAAAGCATTATACATAGGAGGGTGGATTTCATTTTATATTCAATGCAGGCATCCGCAATTCAAATGCGTTCGAATAGACCCTTTGAATTAAAGCTAAACTTGGATGTACATTGATATGAGTTCAAAAATGCTTCTTCAAGCCTTTGGGACGCATTAACTGAAGAAACGCGAACGGAAAGATTAATCTCTTAAGAATAAGAAATTTATATCAATTGGTCGAACAATAGTATACTTTTGTTGAAGAGAAGTTTGAGAGTCCGCATGGTAAGGATTCGCTCATCATTAGAAAGAATCGGAAAATTTTCAATTAATTCTCTATGGGAGGAAGGAAGAAGATTCAAAGGCCCTATCCATCTATGATCCAAGCATTCAATTTTGAAAAGCGATGAATAATGGAAGCTAAGTAATACTATAGACACAAAGTGGGCCGGTCAAAGCTCTATACAGCTCTCAAGACGCTTGTAATTATTATAAGAGTCTTGAAAGCTATAGCATTCTATTATACAAAAATTCCTTTCAGATCGACGCTTGTAAAACTAAAACTAAAACAAAGTTCTTTCGGAAATTTTCCAAGTTTCAATATAGTGGACGATATATAGTCAAGTTTCGTTTTCCCAAAGAGAGCACGTTTCGAATCGGCCCCGAAAGACTTTAATCTCGAAAACTAGATGGATAAAAGTTTAAGAAAATACCTCGGGTTTTTAAATGGCATTTTCCTGTTTAGTTTTGATAAGTACTTAAGGGAAAAGGAAACCCTTACGAATGATTGCTTTTCTCTGATATTACTCCATCCCTTATACCTTTCCCATTTCGTTTTGAAGAAAAAAAGGGGGGAAAAATCGAGAGATAGGGACGAGAAAATGTATCTAGACGATTATTTCTCGCCTCCCCTCCCCTCCCCTCCCACCATTTCCCCGTTTACCCTTTCTCTCATTTTCCCATCCTTCCGGTTTTCCCAAAGCCGAAACTCTTATAGGACTTTTGGAGAAAATCGAAGACCATTAAAAGAAAACACAGCGAGAAGCGAACTATATCGCGTTCTCGATTTTATTTTTATATAAATAACGGTTTTTAAAAAGATAGGAGGAGGTCCAAGAGCGAGAGAGAAAGAGAGATGAAGGGCACTCCTTTCGGATGGTGTGTTATGGTAGGGTCCTAACTGAGGAAGAGGACGTTAAGAGGATGGGAAGTAAAAAGGAGTAAAATCCCCAGAAGGGGCACAGCAAAGTCTTGACTGAGACGCTTCGGTTTAATGCGTCCGCCCTCGCACCAACACCGGTCGCGAGAAACGTATACGCGAAAATTTTTCAATCGCAGTTTCTTCCACTCTTTAAAGGCGCTGTTAATGTATTCCTTATGACATTAGGACGGCGTTAAGGTACTTTTGATTACGGAGCAAACTTTGATCGAATTTCTCGCGCGAATCCAGAGTCATTTGGAAAAATCTCGAGGGGAAAATGAGTGTGGAAATTTTCCCAAAAAGATTTTTACGTTACAGTATCCGAAATAGAAGAAAGAAAAAAAAAAACCTAACAAAATAAGACAAAAGTTTCCAAACATTTTCTCTCTCCCTCGGTGATGAGTACAAAAATTTCGTTTCGTAAATAATAGAAATGTTAGGCTTAGCTATAGTATACGAAAGAGATACTTAGCGAGTCTTAAATTGGACTCTTTGAAAACTTGTAAAAAGTTTTTTTTTCTTTTTCCCCCTGAAACGAAACGAGGGCGTTTCTCGCAAAAGTTACTGGTGTTCATTAAATAGAGTATACTTGAAAGCAATCAATTTATTCTTACTCGGGTCATTTTCCGCTCCTTAAAAGCGAGAGAGAAAGAGAAAGAGAGAGAGAAAAGTCTCGGACATTTAACACCGCGCAAATTCCCTATTGTCCAACTTAAAACATAAACCCGGCGTAATATTATCAAAAAGTTTCCTGGCAAAACATTCGGCTGTGCAGCCGATTAGGGAATAAGTATAAGCTCCTAAAATCGCCCAACATTGTAATCAGATTTCTAAAATTTAAGACTGTTGAATCATCTGTTAAAAAGTTTCGCGGCGACAAAAGTTTAAATTTAAAACAACCTTAAGGCGGATAAAGTCAAACCTTAAATCCTCACTCGATTAATATCCGGTTACCAAAAAGTGAAGTTCCGACTAGAGACAGTAACACACACGTCCATCGTCAAAAAAGAATAACGCATTTTTGTCGTGGGGGAAAAATAAGAAGCAACAATAAGAGAGTTAGAAAGCTCGTCAAAAACTATATCCAATCTTTATATAGTTCTAAGCCTTCTAAGGACTACTAAGAGGATGAGATAGAAAATGAAAACACGAAGATCAAGATCTCGCGTGCCACATACGAAAGCGGCTTTTGGCGCGGGGTACAATAATACACGGGAATCGGCCGTCCAAAATTGCCAAAAAGAGATAAAAATGGGAGTTGGTGTGATTGAGCTTGGATGCTGGATAGCTAGCTAGAAAGAGGAGAGATGCCTTTTCCTATATGGCATGGAACTAAGAAGAAGGAAGAAAAAAATAATGCCACTCTCAGGACTGTAATAATACCGAAAAAAGGAAAAAATACATATATATCCCAACGTACGGGAAGGATGAAGCTAGAAAAAGCAAAGAAAAAAAATAAGAGCTAGGCCTAGGAAAAATATGAAAGATTCTTTCCCATTTTATCGCGAAATCAACGAAACTGCAGCCTCTGCTTATCTTCTTTTTTTTCCAAGGGACTCTCTCTCTCCTTCTTACTCTATATCCACCAACCATCCCTTTCTAGGCTATACTCCCTAGAGATTCTCATTCACTAACGCGGTTATAAGCGGAAGCGCGTCGCGAAAATACGTAACGTATAAAAGGGACGTTGAGGGTGCCCTGCAACATTCCACTCCGTCTTTGCTCAATCGCTTCTGCCTCCAAAACCATGGGTAATGTTTAGAGAAATTAAACATAAAAGGGCAGGTCTATAATGTAAGAATTTTATTTCTATTTGTAGGCAAGTGTATAAGGGTTAAGTCAAGGCTCCGAGTTTAATAGAAGATCCTGAACTAAGGGAATTTAAGAAATTACCCCAAAAGCAAACTCCGATTGATCTAGTCGAATAAGTAAAAACCTTCCGCCGCGGTTTCCTCCTTTTCCCCTTTGCACATTCTCATTGCATTTGCAATGGCATTCCCCTATAGCACCTTGGCCACAACGTTGGCGGCATACTTTTCGTCGATACAGAAACACGTTAACCTGACAACGATGCTAACTCAACTTCCTCTTACGCGGTCTCCCCCTATACTTCCCACCCAACTTCGGAAGTTCGGGAGAAACCAATGTTTCGCCGCAACGGAGACGCACAATGAAAATAGGATAAAAAGGTGTTGATTCTATATACCTCTCTCTCCAAGTTTCCAAGTCTCCATCTCGAAGAGCGTACAAAAATCAAAGTCCTAACAGAAATACTTTTCATTTTATTTCTCCCTGGTAACCATCTCTCATCCGTTACACTATCATTCAAGACCTTAAAAAGGTAATTAAGGATATAATATAAAAACTTAGCGTAAGAGAGAAGAAGAAAATAAAGTTAGATGCTCAGAAATAGAAGTTTTAACAGAAAAGGATTTTGAAGATGAGTCTTATTTGGGAACATTTACTTCGAGAAATGAGCAGCAAAAATTGAAGGGAAACGATGGCGGGGCGTTAAGCTATTACTTTTTGTTCCTTTTATTTTACTTATTTTCTTCTTCTTCTCTGTGTGTTGCCATCCGCGGAAGGATTCATTCTTTTCCCCATAAGTCAAATAAATATCCATTCTCCTTTTATCTTTTGGCCAGTCTGCCAGATTTGGAATGACAGAAAAATCATAACGCGCCCATTCCCTTCCCTTCTCTCTCTCTCTATATCGTATTAAAAGAAGAGAAAAATAGAGAAATGTATCACTCTTCCACAGAACCCCTCTGGCTTTTCTTTTTTTGCACGCGGTGGAAAGTATAGGATAGCTTCAAGGAAGAAGTTCGCGACATTCTTTAACTCAGAACTCAACAATACCCTTCCCATACCACGCTTAAAGGCAGAGTTTCATAAGGAAAAGAGTATACGGTCTAAAACAATGCTCTATAGTATAGATACAGATGTTTGGAGGAAAAAAATGTAGTCCATAATTTGAGGTACGTAGGTAAAAGTGATTATTCATATACCTTGATAGGCACCAACGTAACAGATCAGAGGCCAATGGGCCAAGAAGCATTGTTTATACATTTATGTACTTTAAGTTGAGTTATGAGCTTTTGAACGATACAAGTGTACGCCTTAACATCGCTGCACATTCATAATGGGATGTTACTTACACAGAATGGCGTGTATCCCCATAGTCTCGCGCATTCTCTATGCCAATCTTGGCGTGCAGCAGGAAACGACTACGCCCTCGGATATCCTGCAAACTAGCATTGACTAGCCTCCCTTTCAGACCTTAATATAACTTAACGCGTACGTCTGAAACAAAAAAGCTCACCCTAGCGTAAACTTAATCCCATAACCAGCGTACAATTCGTACAAAGTTACTTCCCATTCTATAATATTTACGTCACATTTCATCATTCGAGCTTCGGTTCTATTGTAGTCACTTCCGAGACACATTCAAAATAGTCTAGACCCCTTAAAACCCTCTTCCCTTAGACACTTCTTTTTTTTTGTTACAAAATAAGCTTTTCTAAACGTTGTCAAGTTAGTTTGACTTCGAAAGGGAAAAAATACAGTCGACATGCGCGGATGTTGGTCCAAAAAGAGCGCCCGACTCGCTTCCTAGCTACGGATCCAAGCTACAGCACCTACCCCTACCAACCTTCTTTAGCCTTTGGGAGGAATCGATAATAGAAAAGCGGCTAAGCCTTAGTGCGGAGCACAATTCGCCTTGTGTGGGTAGAGTGTGGTAAAAGACGGGCGTACCCGGGGACTATAAGAGTCTGAGAGGTAGGGTTTCTATACCTTTCTAGACTTTTACTGAGAGATACGTGTGTGAGAGAGGGGGGGGGGGTAAAAAATAAGACTTATCCTTTAACATAGAGACGCTAGCCTTAAGCCGAGGGAACAGTGCCGAAAAGAAGCGTATATATTCACCAGACATATAAGTTACGTACGGTTTCTCCTAAGGCTCTGTATACAGATACAATATTTTCTATCATATGGAATAGAAGAGCTTGTAAGGCAATTCTGATTACATATACTGTAGGTTAACGCGTCTGAGATCACAACACAGAAGAAGTTACAATCAACGAAATCCAATACACACGAAAAATTTATAATCACTTTAACAATACACTTTTAGTAACTTAATTTCCCAATGAAACCCACAACATACAAACGTTAAACTCCTTCCACGTATGCTTCAAAACATCAGTGTTAACCAAGCATCTTTCATCTAAAATTCCTTTTTCTCTATCTAGAAGTCGAGGTTTTTGGGGCTTTACCGACAGGCGACACAACTACCACTACAGGACTCTAGGATGATGATATAGAAATGGAATTGAGGTTCAGGCATCCTCAAGGGACAACCTGTTATGGAGTAATAACGCGATTCTCTAGCTGTTTTTCCCGGCCGGGCACTAGCTGCAATACATTTGTAGCTCGCTATCAAAACACAACCAAAGAACTGTCGACAACTCAGTTGCGCGTCGCAATCTCTATCTCTAAGCGATCACATAAAAGAGTTCCTACTCCTAGACAAGGGGTAAAAAAAGGTGTTTTCACAGGTGAAAAGGCAGGATTCACTTTACGCAATTGAATATAAACGTTATGTCATAGCTGCAATGGAAATCAGATGAAAGGGATGATACTCCAAAATTACCCTCTGGAGATTTTCCATACAAAACTATTTAGAAAAGGGTTTGGTGCACATCGGGATGTCACCGTCACCGACCGATGATTAAGATTAAACAGATATATACACTGTGGCTTCATTAACAGCTACCCTAATTCTGATTCGTGCTTTTGTACTTAACTTGTCTGATGTTGAAACAATAGGTTGGTTAAAAGAAAAGAAAACCCTTCAAATACTACATGATGTATCACTCCGCGTAAAATTACCATTCATTACATTACCAACGCGTGAATTTCGTGCCACGCGGGGGCTATTTAAGCTACTGTACACGATTAAGTGTTTAAACTCCTCCCACAAAAACAAATTCTCGTGTATGGTTTTTTACCCATTCTCTTAATCTCGATGTACAAGTTTAATTTGTATGTAGAACAATTCTTTAAACAAGTGAATAATACCTTCACCCACGTACGTAACGAAATAAGGTTGTGTTATTTTTTTGTTGGGAAAACATTTGGTGAAATTAGTCACGAAAAACCTACAAACCCTGATGTAAACTTGACTTCAAACAAAGAATTGTATAGGTTGTGGTAAAATAAACGTCCTTTTGTTTAAATTGTAAATTTCAACTATATTTTAAAATGGGCTTATATACTCGAGTCGTCGAGTTAGTCTAGTCCGCAACCAATTTGTAGGAACATTTTTTTCTTCTCATATAATCAGATTAAGAAAAATACACCGGATCGCATTTCAGGACCTTATTAAAAATGATTGACGCATGGTACCAATTAAATTAAGGCGCGAAAGAAGAACTGAGATCGAATAGGGCGAGGGAGAGATGGGGGAACTGCCGAAAGGCTCCATTCAAATCCTGTATATCGGGTTGTTACAGAAATTTCCTTCCAACATGTCTTCCCTGACCTTCTAGAGTCATTTTTCCCGTCTCAATTTTTGAAGTTCAATTTGCAGAGAAGTAAGGATGTTGCGTTTAAAAACGGCCACAATGACAATTTTTGAAAATTACTTACAACATTCCACACCTCTTTTAAAAATACCTGACTTTCCCAGAATCCCAGTTAGGGTACCAACCCTGTGTATAATAAATTTAAAGTAAGGCAGACTTGGACTTTTATGTAGGAACACAAAAGAAAAAAAACCATGGTATAAAAATACGTCCGAAAAAAAAAATCTGACCACGGAATAAGAAGATGGGTCCCTTTAGGCAATAAACCGCCTCTATAACTCTTTAAAGATCCATTTGAAACTGTACAAAATTGCCACGAAGCACGAGCCTAAAATAAGAAGGACATCCTTACTCGTTACGCGTTCGAAAAACTATCCCAATTGTATTGTAACTTTGGAAGGAAGAAGAAAAAAAAAAGAAAGATAACTCGCGAAAGATAAAGAAGATCTTTAGACAGCAGTGAAACAAGCTATATGGAAAGAAATATCGGTATAAAAACAGAATCTGCTCTACTGGGGGTATTAAAAGCGGCTTTTCCTCGACTTTACTTCGAAAAACCAGCCAAGAAGACTGTCGCTCGAGACAAAAGAACGATTTTGTTCTAGGACCCTAAAGGTCTCCAACGTGGCTGCGTCCCCAAGACCCCGTACTTATAAAAAAAATATAAGTACTCTAAAAGACTTATTTCGGTGTACAGTGCCAACCTAGGAAAAAGGATCATCATCAGAGTCTAAAAGAAGTTATCTTACAGTGAAGATACAAGGATGAAGAAAACAAGAAAAATCTATCTCCATCTTTCAGAAAGAATTCTTGATTTCTGTTGAGTTGACAAGCGACTGTTATCGTTCGCCATGCAGTCATTGTTTAAAGATGGTTTGAAACGTAGCCAATGTTTGGGATGAAAAGTAACGAACCATTATAACACGAAAATGATTAGGATATTTCAGAGCTAGCTAACCACACTTAAAAGTGATGAATTATAGTCATAATGACCTCGATTGACCCTTATGAAGTGAAGTAGTGAAGTAGTTTAGACATTATTACCAATTAATAGTAATTTGGAAATTGATGCGGCATAGTTTAAAATTAGGCCTAATTAAGCGGTAAAGTAGGGATTGAAAATAATGGCTTTTATCCATAATTCGTGTTTCCAAGAATAACCGTGCCAAAATAAGGGTTTTGGGTTTCCGAGTGAGTTTTTCCGAGTCTCTTGACAAATAAGGGTCCATCATTAAATTCCAAAAAGAGTTAGGTCTGATAAGAATTGTTTGTAGAACTTAGGGAACCCTGAGTGGTAATAAGAAAGAAGTAAGTTGGTTCTCTAGGCTAAAGAGGAAAAACTCGATCTTAATATGATAATGGAGTTGATCCCATATCTATAATATTAAATAAAAAATCTGACGAGTCAAACTTCTCAACGCGAGCTCGTACTAAAAGGGGAGCATAACTCTTAGTACAAATTCAAATACACTTAACCTGCAATTCCGATAAACCTACTACAGTAAAGTCATCTCGAATTCGACGATGAAAAGAATCTCTAAAGACTGAACTTTTCCATGAGTTTTTTGTTATGTTTTCGAGCTGTCAGCACGCTATACAAATCTGATATATCAACCCTTAAACGAAGGCAAAAAAACATATACTCGAGAATTTTCATATCAAGTCTGATTAGAAAATTCAATAGGTCAATATTCAAGCTTCTTTCAGACATTCTACTTCAAAGAAATTTCTTTGTGTTCTCTCTCCTTTTCTACGAATCAAAAGAATTTTTCAGATGTTGTGTATCTTATTTTTTCAATCTTATAGAAACGATAAAAAATTTGCGGATCTTTTCACGGGTTTGTTTTCAAAAAAAAAAAAAGAAAAAACCAAATCCGAAATGTATTTTCAACGATCAAAAATATTTTTAGCCTTTAGTACACGTGACGTCTAGCTCGATAATTTTTGCCTGGTGTTTATTCTGTGTCTTTCCCAATTCGTGTCTTTTCATTGTAAACCAAAAATGAAAATGATTTTCGACAGTCAAACACGCTAAATAAAGATTAAGAATATTTTTCTTGCTGTGATATAGCAAAAATCATCTAGCCTCGAGGGAATCAAACTAAATTGTATTTATAACAAATCTAAAGAAATATATACGTAGAAATAGGCCTAGGAACTTTATTATTTAAGCGATATTTATCACACCTAAAAATGCGCTCTACATTAATCTAAATATAGATAAATGAAGTAAATATTTATCAATCTTCTATATAGAATTCTAGAAAACCATTTTTAAAAAATAATTCCATCAAAGTACAATAATTTATCCCAAAATTTGCGTTTTCTAAGGTGTCCACTCGACGAAGTCTACTTAACATAAACAAATTTATGTATGTCTAACAGACTACAACTAAAAGCTGACCTACAGCAAATGCTAAGCCTTTCCTACCAATTTTTCTTATTATTATTTTTTAAAGTTTTTTTTTCTAGATGAGAGCAAAGAGGTTTAGGATGATGGCGAGGCTAGACAACATTAATCGATAAGTTCTACAGTATAAAACAAGAAGATCTCGAGTTGAGCTGGGCAAGGAAGGGTTATATATAATCGATTTCCGAAACACATAGTAGGACAGACCCTTTTCCCCCTCATGTCTCCCTAACAAATTTTTTCCTAAGATGTTGGACCAAGCGGAACATAAAGGCAAGTTTAAGCCTTTCAAGAGAAATTTTTATTCCTCCATGTTCTCCTTTCTTTATAAGGAGTATAAAAATGGGAGCTTCAAATTTTTTTTTATCAGGATTTTTTCGGTGTTAAAAAAATTTGAGAATAATAGAGGGAACATTTTATGTACGATGTTTTCCGGTTATAAATATTTTTCTTTTTTTCAGTTTTATACCGTATTATGTAAGTTCGTGCCCGATATAGGCTGCGGGAACCAAAGGTTTTACGATTTTCCGATCGTACCAAGGGAAGGGGGCGTTGAAGCCGAAATTTTAAAGCTATAGTTATAGTATCACGGATAAAAGTTCAAAATTTATTTACCCCTTTTTTAATCTTTGGTTTTTTTTTCTTCATTTTCAATCTAAAGCGATAATTCAAGAACGTGAGAGAGATGCGTGGAACCAAGTTGGGTTAAAGGTAATATTCAAGGTGCTTTAGCTATATCTAGTGAGGTCACGAGGGGTTATTAATTATTACAATTACGGTGCACCAAAATAAGCTAAAAAAATGTGTGGTCAGATGAGCAGATGCCCTCCATAGGAAATAAAAAAGGAAAAATAAAGCATTTTTTTCTCTTAGCGATTTTCTTCTTTTTTTAGCGCTATAGCTGGCCAGACTTGTTCCGCTTGACCATTCGATATTACGTGAGCTGACCGGAAGAGAGGATAGAAGAAGGACGAGAGAGAGGATGGTCCAACTGGGACGTACAAGACTGAGAGACTCCATCCCACACCATCCCTTCCTTTATAACAGCGTATATTTCCAGGGCTATAACGTATAGGGGGTAGGAAATTGGCGCGCTCGACTTGGCTTCCAATGGTATTGGCGGGAACAGAAGCCGCGTGCTTTAACGCGTCTTTAATGGCGCTCTTCTTCCTTTATATTTTTTTTTTCTTTCTGGAATCGCGCGAGATTTTTTATCCACGCGGGCCGTTATTACTAGCGTAAAGGTGCATTTTCATGCTCGCTAGTAGCGGGCAAAACACACTAAAAATCCGCTGTCGCTACACGCTTGAGTCGTTTTCATGCTCGCGAAAGCAGAAATATTCCGCTGAAAGTTAAAAGCTTAAGCGGATTTTCTCTCTCCGCGCCGATCAAATCGAAACAGATATTTCCCGCTTTAGCTTTTCAAATCCGCTAAAGCTCAACACCACGTGACTTATTTCAGCCATTCAGAGCGAATCTAAAATATAGTTTTTGGCCTCCCCGCACAGACATGGCGCCATCTGGTAACAAATGAGCAAGCATGAAAATAAAAAACGCGTATAGCGGAAGCGGAAATCCAAATAATCTAGCTGTCAAAAATGCCCGCGAAATTTGAAAGCTTACGCCGGATTTGCCCGCTACTAGCGAGCATGAAAATGCACCTTAAGGAACGCTACAAAGCTAGCGCGAGAATGGGAATGGCGGGAAAAAAGTGGCACCATCGGAAAGCACGTGCTTCAAGGAGAACGTGCTCCGGACTCTGAGCTCTAAGAACTGATTTCTGGCTTCCCTAGAATATTATTATCAAGCGGGTACCGAGATAGCGCAAAGAGAAGAAGAACACTGCTCCTACATTCTGTAGAAGGTACGAGAGGATTCCTTTATTATTGCCAATATAGATAAGGGTGTAGTATAACTATGTTCATTCTTCCCCCTACGTTCGCATCTACCCAAAATTCTCGTAATTTTAATTTAATATTTACCAGTCTCAGAATTCGAACACGACTTCTACCTCAAGTTCACGCGAAACCCGAAAGGAAAACGTGCTTATTACGCCAACGAAGCTATGGGATAGAGACCCTATTTCAAAAAGATAAAATTTACGTCTGGACTTTTCCCACTTTCGTTATAATACAAAAATTCGAAACTCTTCTCTAGAAAGTTTGGCCAATTCTATATAAAACAGGGTGTGGGTTTGAAACTATCTTTTCGGAGATGATTATACCGCCTACTAGCCCCTATTAACGTTACCTAACTATCGGGTTTCGTCTGAAGCTGATAAAATACATAATTGGCGATCGGCGAAAAGTTGCCTTTCATTAATTTTATCGAGTTACAGAACCGGGCATTTAAAGTCATAGTAACTCCTTATAAATTCACAGGTACTAAAGTCTAATTTTAATTAATTTAAATATCGTTTCACCTTTCCTTTAAACTATTAATGATTTCGAAATGTATAAAAATGTCTCGAGGAATAAATTTTTTAAAAGTTTCCCCTGAGGGAAATATACACGTATAATCCCCAGTATATATAAAAAAATATATTAAAATTTGGACCTATCGGTTACAAAAATTAAGGTTTCTATTTTAGATGATGTTTTATGACCAAAAACGGGGAGGGTTGATATATAAAAGAATGAAGAATAATATCCCAGGTCGCTTTTTAATTATAAAGAAAAAAAGGGTGTGCGATGCCCAAAAATCAGAAGTGAATTATCCCAAAGTTAGAGTTCTTCTAAACCAGGGAGGAGTAGAAAAGGAGAACAAGTAGATCTAAACTCTAGCAACGGGAGCAAGGGAAAACGTTTTTATCGCAAATAAAGACGCAGAAAACTCAAATTTCCCGCAAACTCACTACGAACTGCCATCTCGTGAGAATCTTTAAAATGAAAAAAAAAAAAATCTGTCGACTGTAGTTGCGCAATCACACGAGATTATTTCAAAATAGTACATTTTGTGTTGGAAAGAGGTCGCAAAATAGTTACTCGATGTACAAACAGGAACCAATTTAACCCCCTTTATCCCACAGTGGGAGGAGTCAAGGCTCGCGGTGTGGAATACCAGTTCACCCCGCAATACTCCTCCATTTCTAGTTCTAGTTCTCCCTGTCCAACAAAATTACTAAGAGATTGGTACCTCAAATATCACGTTCTGAATTTCATAACTTCAGGCCTGGAGAATTAATAAACTTCTGGTCAAATTAATTCAAAGTTTATGGGGATTCTGTTCGGCCTTTAGCGAATAGCGTGAAATATTAACCGCGCTTAAAACCCGGTAATTAAAACAATGGACCTTTTCCCCCCTCTCTCGACTAGAGTCTATTGAGTGTAGGTAGTAGAGCTAGTAGAAAGAATTTCCGTAAAAATTTCAAGCTCCAGCGCGTTTTGGAAAGAATGGAAAAATTATTATTACCGGTATAGGAAAATGAATATTGGAGGGCGCAACAGCAGCGGTAGACCTTACTTAATTCGGACACCGAAAAAGGGTGGAAACGTTTCGTTTCAAGAATTCGCGTTACGAGAATGAAAGTGTTAATTAAAAATATCTTTTTGTTATAAAATTATAATAGAGAGACAAAAGAAAATAATATCGCTGTACAAACCGTATACCATACAACTAATTGGGAAAGAAGGAACTGACAAAAAATAAATATAATACTATAGTGTCAAATGACACACGAAATCAACGCCTTTATCGCAATCACGTCCCTCCAGTAACAGAAAAAGAACAAAAAAATATTTCGAGATAAAGAAACAAGTTCGGTAATCGAAAATATTAACTCCCCATCAAATTCTTCAACAAAACCAAAACAATTTTCTTATAAATAAATATTGAAATTCAATTTAAAATGTTATTAAGTAAATCTAAATAACCTTAAAGCTCAAGAAGTGGTAATAAATTTAGTAAACAATTTAATTATATGCCTAGTAGATTAATTTCAAGAAACCTAAAAAACCTAAGAATATCTTAGGGTTTAAAAACATTCATGGTTGATGCTTGGTACAGCAATATTGTTTTCTTTTCTACAGAACTATAAGAGAGAGAAAGAAAGACCCTGAATTGATATTATATTCTCAACACGCGCTTTCCAAAGAAAAGAAATAATAATAATAACGATATAAAAAAGAAAAAGTCGACAGAAAATTTCACCAAAAGGCGACATAAAACTCCCTCGCATTTCTCCCTTGTAAAAAAAAAAAAAAAATTCTCGACGACGTACTAAGAAAAATTATACAAAAATATCTAGCTTTGCCTTTAGTTTAAAAAGAAGTTCTCTCTCTCTTTCACACACATTTTCTTAAGATTGGATATTGTACACACTATAAGAAACTGTTTTTCTTTATTCTTTCGTGACCCTCTAAAAAATTGAATAGCCGACGAATGGTTTAGAATAACCAAGTACGCAAGGAGAAGGAAAATGGAATGAGCGTAAAAATACTAAGTGTGTTGTTGATTGCACGTTATTCAACTTTAATGCCAAAAAATATTTGTTAAAAAAAAAGAAGGGGGAGGAGTAGATAAAAATAAAGCCACTAGTTTTAATGGTACGTGACCAGTCCTAATTCCCTCTTTAATATTTCAATGATTATCCTTAAATGAAATTAAGGTACGTCTATGGAGGAATTTACTTCAATAAATTTACTTTTAAAAGTATATCAACACCTGGCTGACAAAACTTTTATACCACATCCATTCTTAAAAATCAAGTTTCACCACATTTTGACGCCATTTCTTTCTACTATACCTTTTGGTGTTAAAATATCTGATATTTTCTTTTTTACTTTAATCCCTCTACATCCCACAAGAGCGAAAAGAGGAGGTGATGTCGTGTCTCCGAAAACTGAAGAAAAAGAACGGAACCGAACCCAAGCGACATATTCTGGCTATAAAGCGCATTTTTCTCGAGTAGATTTTAATCTTCCGGATATATCCCCTTTACTAAAAAGTTTTCCAAGGGATTTTAGGTTAAGCCATAGTCGGTTAGAAGAAAGTAAAGTCACTATACCAAAAAATACCGAGTGTCATCAAGGACCAGGTAAAGATGCCAATATAGAGGAAAGCTATTAAAGTCTTTGGGATATATAGTTCTGTAAGGGGAAAAAAAATGTCAGACCAAAAAGAGGAAAGAGGCTCTAGGCCACGTAAAGAATATCGAGATACCAATAGGTACCAAGCTATACCACGAGGGAAAAAAGAAGTCAACCCCTTCTGAACTGTACAGTGTATAGAAAAATGTGGATTGTGAAGGCCACTCAACACTTTGGGGCTCCGTAGACACCTTTTATGTTTCCATATCAGTTCAGAAACCCTAGATTTTTTTCTTTTCTATTCCTTTTCTCCCCAGCATCTCATCCCTTTTTTCCTTCTCAGCTCTTTGTGTTCAATTTTATTTTTGAAAAAAACGAAAAGCGTTCTAGATGTTTTTTCTTATACCCCAAACCCTTAGAGACTCGGACCAAGTGATGGGGTCCCGAAATTCTTCCACAAGCAACGATAGCCTCCTTGTATTTCTAACAGGCCTAAAAATGCCTTCGATCTAAAGTAAAATCTAACCCTGAAAAAAATTCAAGTAGTTTCTGACCAAATGTATAGAGAGGGCGCCGAGAGACTACTTTCATGGTAGATTATGTGGTATTCGTACGCCATAGTTTGGCCAATATTGAACACTTGTTATGAACTTTCTATAGGGTTGTTTTGTTATCAGGACCCATAGTGCAACGCCATCATGGTCGCTTCTTGATAGATGCGAAAAAAATTACTAACGAAGTTGATAAATTCGAAGTTAACATAAAAAATTAATAAAAAATATTTCTAACCAATTCCATGACAAATGAGAAACGTAATAATATAGTTAATACTTTATAATTCCGATTAGATACTTCGCATTAATATATTTCTTACATAGTCGAGATACACAATGCATTCAGAACCCTAAGAGATATAAGGGTAGGGGGGGGGAGTTAGATATAGCAAACTGGGGGATGATGAAAAATGAAGTAAGAAAATCTATCCAACAACCCATGTTCTTATATACCCCATTTTCTCGCGATCCTTTAAAATTAATGAGACCTTTTTTCCTTCCACTCCAAAAACCCTTTCTCTCAAACCCCCCTTCACTATATCCCCTCCCTCTTTTAGCTATTATAAAAACTTCGCGACTCAATTTAAGCCGAGTTAGCTGGAAGTGATTCGCTTCTTCTTCGGTTGGTCTATAACAACCCTCCATTTTTAGTTAGTAATAATAATAGGTTAAAAAGAAAAGAGGGAACCTCCCGATGGTAATAAAGAAAACCATTCAGGCGCAATTTTGATTAAGACTTAAAACTTTTACATTTATATATCAGAGAGGGTTGGGAAAAATGTTCTGTAAGCCTCGTCAAAATCCATAAAGTAAACATTATTATAACGCAACTTCAACTAAGGCGGTAGAAATTCCAGGGCCGCGTGCGAGGCTCGCGAACGCACTCTCTCTTGTTGACTTAAAACAATATCAAACAGCACGTCGAACAGAAAAGCTAAGCTTAAAACTTCTCTACTTCTCGGGACCGATTCGTCAAGGAAAAACCTTAAAGGGTTTGTGAAACCACAGTATTAAATTAATCGATTCGAGCGAGATTGTTAGTTGGTTACGCCATGCCTATGAATTCCCGCAAGTTGACTTTTAGCGCGCATTGGTGTATTGCGGGGTGAAACACTTTTACAGGCGCTCATAGGAAATACATTATAAAATTTACCCCTGTAAGTGGGCTTTCAAAAAAAAAAAAAGGCAAGAACGAATTTAAGCTAATTCCTTCCTTGGTTGAGAAAATTCGTCTGCTAATATTTATATCACGTGTTTATTACCACACAGCGCGCCCTGTTGGTGAAGGGCGATAGAGTAGAGAGCTTTTTTTCTTACTAGTCGGCTCCATTTTTATTTTAAACCTAATAATTGCTGCAGACCGTTATAGATGGCGTTACGAAGTGTCGCAAAATTAGTACGCTAGGATGGAGACGGAATACCTCGTGCCCTATGTTCTTATCACCTTGAATAAGTTCTTAAGTCAATTTCCCTTTAAGTAAAGTTAATACAAGTTGATTTAAGTAAAAAAATAAAACCTAGTCATATCTGGCAACCAACCCACTTTCAGAATTTAAGTAAAGAGTGGAAATATAATTTTGCGTGATCAAAATATTTAAATTTATTCTTATCTAACTTCTCCCGTGGAAAAATCCTCCCCTTTAGCGTTCGTTGCATGCATTCCGTTAAGTACTACAGAAATAAAATCCTAAAAATGTTCCTAAGGTAGGTAGGCAGGTATATAAATAATGCATAGTATAAAAGAATTAAAAGAAAACCTTTCATATACGAGCACGTTAACGTCCAAAATTATTACGCACGCTTTTACCTTTCCCGCATTTTCTCTCTTTCTCTTTCAAAGCGCGCCTCTACTTTTTAAGAATAAGGTAAATAATAAGCTAAAAGTACGCCAGAGTCTCTCTCTGTAGAAAATAAAAGGGCGTTGAAATTATCGGGTGGTGGAAAACTCGGGGTTTTTTGGCAGTAGACATGGATGGAGGACCGAAGGGATAATAATAATAAGACTACACAACTCGACTCACGAAATGACCATTCCCGGACTTACATAATGTAAATAAAAGTCGACGGCGTCGGTCTATAAGCGCCAATTTGATTCTTTCATGGATGGTGTTAAAAGCGCCGGCCGCGTTATATTGGAATAACGCTTAGCTATAATGGACTACCTTGTTTAAGACTACTAGAGCTTGAAGGATTTTCACGCGAACGTACCTACGTAGAGAGAGAGAAGGGTCGACGCGGGTGCAAAAAGGACTCCACCCAAAAATAATTCGAAATGGAAAATATATTATGAACGACGAAAGCTGTTGAGAACAAGGTGGTTCAATGTTTTCAATTTTAAGTTCACTCGTTTCTGGGTTAATCTACGAGATTCAGGACATGTTATTGTTATTGTTGAAGGGGGTGGCGCGTCGCCGCGCCGAGCACCGATACCAAGGGTATATTGTGCGCCCCGAGCTTGTTAGACTACGAAGAGTCCTGTCGCCTCGATGAATCGGAGAATCCGATTGGCCGAGACAGTAGAGAACTGGTGAGGTTCCATGGTATGCATGTCGAAATGCTCGAACCTCATGGCCGCGAGGTAGTCGCAGCTACAGAGGATATGGGAGGAGGTTTCCTCTACCTCCCGGCAGAACCTACAGAGCGGGTCATCAACGATGCCCAATAAGTGCAGGTGTCTATTCAGCCGGCAGTGTCCAGTGAGGAGACTGGTGACCAGCCTAATTTTGTTTTTGGTGAGGGCAAGCAGTTCCTTTGCCCTAGTGATAGAAGGACCCGGGACAAACTCCTTGGCCTGTCTCTGTCCATCCATGTCAAGCCAGAGCTGCAGTTGAAGTGCAGACATCCGGCAGTGAATCCTATGGCGAATGATGCCATGGGGGATGGGAACCGCAGGCTCTGGTCCGAAGAACTTCGCCTCAGCCCCCCTTTTGGCATACATATCAGAGATTCAGGACATACTGTAACTGTACACATAGCCAAATTTTTAAAATTCATAGTTAAATTACAAATATACTGCAGTTAACAATAGCGAACCCTATAAGGAAATTGTTTGAATATCATGAAATGTGCATTTTAAAGGGGATACTCCCGGCTACAATATTTTCATTTTAATCGAAATATCGTAAGGACACTACGCGTTAGGCTTTCCCACGAATCACCGGCGAAGTACACCTATTGGACGCCTGGTACTACGTTACTTAACAAATAAATAATATCCATATTCGCAGACAAATCATAACTACAACTAAAAAGGAATAAGGCATAGAAAGCTGCAAGACAGGGATCAAAAACCCGCATACCTCCTTCATCCATCCATCTGGGCAATTTCTCGAATCGGCAAGGACGCGGGCCTCACGCTCTAACCCACTTTTTTCGTGTCCATTTATTTCGATATAGAAAAAAAAATATTTGTCCCCGCGATGTGTAACGCGATTTAGAAAAGACAAGATGAAAGAAAGAGCGAGATGGGGATGGGGGGGGGGGTTAAGATGGAGGAGAGGAAAACGTTAAGGAGAGCGGGGGGGCCGGCATGATGGCGGGAATCGAATAAGACTAGATAATAATATTTATACATTAACGAGGTTAGACGACAGAGATAAAAATCAAAGATATTTCTTGCGCAAGCAAGTAAGACTGAGGGGGAGAACGGGTTAAATACATTCTGGGAAATACGTAGATAACAATCGATCCTTGTAAATAAAGGGGTAATAAACTGTAATGAAATGAGGGCGTCGGCGCGGTTAAAAACAAATAAATGGCCTCTATACGAAATTATCTAAGCTGAGATATCAAACACAAAAGAAAATGCAGTGGAACAAATAAACAAAAGATATCAAGTCCTTAAACTTTTAATTTTCTTAATCTTAAGTGTCGTAGCACGCGAGTTGCGAGACCACAAAACAAAAGTACCCATACTTCTTATTTTTTAATACCTTCATTCTTTGCTAATACCGGTTTTATTTAAATCCATTTCATCATTAATATTATTTTTTGTTCCTACTGGGCATTAATTTAAAATTATACCTCCAAAATTGAACCATTGATTGTTCAAAGAAAGCGAAAGTCTTGTATGAAAAATAAATTAAGGAATGAAGGAATGAATAGGGGGGGGGAATTATAAAAGAAAAATATAATAATAATAAAAAAAATTAAATATAATCGGTAGCTGACCCAGAAAACATCAAGTTTATATATATATATTATTGTAGTTTTAAATGTTACGGGGTTAAATACACGGTATGTCTGTGTATAATTTTTGGGGTCTCCTTTTTATTAAAGTTTCCGCTATTTTAACCAGGAAACAAACGGAACAATTATATTAATGCGATAATGTATATTTAATAATAAAAGGAAATGGATTTTTAGAAACAATATAATGATCCCCTACACGTGCGGTTATAAATCCTTAAGGCCATTTTACAACGGATCAAAAAATCAATTTCTAACCTTGTTGATATATACAGGATTAGTAACGTATTATTTCGACTATACTTAGAGGTGTTCTAATTTTAAATATTTGAAAATTAAGGCTTATTTTAAAATTAAGCTAAATTAAGTTGCAAATACTGCCAAATTTATTATCTAAACCTAGATCTTAATATGATTATCTGTGAAACTATATTTAACCATCGATTAAAATGATCTAAACTATTTCAATTAACAGCTTTGACGTTGTTTCAGGCGTATATAAGACGCGGGCTTCGAGTTTCGATATAATATCCTATCCGAAATATATCCACAACGCGCATCTCCGTTATCAACATCACTACACTAATAGAGGAAGAAGCTAGGATAGAGGTCAACGCTACGTATGATAAGAGTACATACACGCTTGTAAAGGATGCTGAGAGTAAAAAGAGTGGAAGAGATCAAACCAACACTAACCCATCTTCATTTCGATGTAACTAAAAGAGGGAAAGACACGGGGGTAAAACTCCCAATTTCCATCTCGCTTTTTGGCGCCTGCGCTGTAGTCTTTGTATCATGAGAGTGCCAAGAGAAGGATGGCAATGTATCAACCCCCTTTAATATCCCAGTACTGAAGGGATCGCCTACCCACTTTTTTTTAACGTGGGTAAGTTTTATTGTCCACGCTTACAGGACAGACTGTGATGAGTCCGATCTGTACAACACTTTATATGGATATAGAAAATCTGCATATTCGATCCCTTCAATCTATCTAATATAATTCAGGGGCCTGGAACGCATTTAGAGGCGTTAATAGAAGCGCGAGACCCAATTGCTACGGTTTCCATATCAGTTTCTCGCCTTACCAAGCTCGGATGCGCTCGCGCCTTCATCCCATATCCTTGTATCCTTAGTCTTTATACGCCGTCTCAAGCCTTGCTGGGAATAATCGCCTACAACAGGGCCAGTTTCAGCAAGCACGGACGGCTCTCTACCAAGACTGTACTACTATCTTCTCATCAATATTGGACGAGATCGAAAGCAGTTAGAATATATATGCCGATATCCATTAAATAAAGTCGAGATATTAGTCATTGGGACTGTTCCTCCACGGCGTGTTGACAAAATGGGTTTTGCATATTATAGTAGTCGTTGGAGTATCGTTAACTGTGATGTTAATTAGTAAATATTACGAAGAAACTCTTTGCGGACATGCGGACAGCGAAACTTTTCAACTACTTAACAACACTAAATATCTTGGGTCATTTTTAAAAATTCATTTAATGTGAATTCCAACTGTTGCCTGCAAAAATGACCGCCAACTTTCTTTGGTAATAACCTTTGGCTTGCAATTATGTTTTAAACTTCAAATAATTAACTTCTTCTAATATAGGAGATATTATTAGACCGGATTCAGGCTTTAGCAGTCAAGTTTCTACGAGTATCTGTCCGTGAAGGCTAGACAAATAGAGGGATGTATCGCGAAGATGGCATACAGGGTGAAAGAATCAATTGAACAGCACCCAGTCTAGACTTGAACTTAATTCACCATGGCCTCGCGAACACCTTCAAAATGTGTGTGTGTGTGTGTGTGTGTGTGTGTAGTGCACGGGATGAATTCAGAATTGGCTTCTGCAGTCGGTATTGGTAGCAGGGGCTGTAGGCGTTGTAAATCAACCGCGGGGTAGGCTCAAGCTGAATGCCGAGGAAATCCTAATCCCACCTGTAGTTTACCCGAAATCTAGCACCTCCGTTCAATGGACTACGTAAATAAGCCCCCCATACCCTATCACCTCCTACTGATCAAATCCCCTTATTCACCATCGGATAATAATGCCATTGGGGGCCCTACGCCATTATATCCCCCGAATTGGGGGCCCTCCCAATCCATATATTAGGGGGTCCCTGAACTGAGCGAAAACCCCAAAACAGAAACCTTTCAATATAAAGTTATCAAAGAAATATTAAACTTCATTCATAATAATCCCTAACTTTCATCTTTTACCATGCAGGGTTCGAAAAATCTAAGCCCCCGGGGTTTTATCAAGCCCATAATGCCTCGCGAGAGCTCTCTCCGCTTTTAAACATGAGCAAATCGAGGGGCCAGTCTGAGAGTTGATCATTCATCCCATCACGTGATAATATTCATCGCAGAACTTCGAATTGATGGATTTTCTTCTGTCCCGAGCAAAAACTTTATATTATAATTTTTTTCTCTAACCGGCAACAACTTCCCCTATAAAGTGACTGGACCTTCTGTTGCCAAAATAGAGAGTCTTTAATATATACAATTTAGAAGAGGGGACAGTTGGCGTTGGTGAATAAGCCCACGGTTAAAGAGGGGTAGAGGAGAGGAGGTAGAGGTTCACTTTATACATTTTTCTTTATGGGGCCCAGTGGTAAAATAAAAATCAGAATAGGGATGGGGGCTACTTCGAGATTGGAACTTTTAGCTTTTGAAGAGAGAATTGGTCGGCGGGATGGTTCAATAGAGACCAGGAGGGGATGGAATCTATCCATTCAATCAAACTGGTCCGTCATTGCCCCAAACGAGGGTGAACTTCGGCCTCTAGCTTTCAAAAGTTTGAAGAAGAGGGTCTAACCCCCGGTGCCGAATCTATGGGGTGGTCCGATATGGGAATAATACTATATGGGACACAAAAATATATCTAAGGCGGTTGCTTGTTGAGCTACAACGTATCCCAACTCACAATGCTACAAAGTTTCAACAGCAACCTAAAGTAAACTTACTAAAGTAAGTTCAAATCATGACGTAGCGTTACAAGGCCCGCTCAGCCTAAAGTAAAATCTACCCTTCCCGTCGGTTTCTCTCTCTAAACACAAGAACTTTCACGTTTTCATATTCAAATTAACTCTAACACTTGTACAAGTATTAGAGAAATTTAAAAAAATACCGAAATGTCTAGGGCGAAAATTCGATCATCAATTTCTTACTTCAAGGAGTGATCTTTCATAAATTTGTGATCAAAATAGCCCTTAGAACTCTTCAAGACGCTGCATTCTTAGAGTGAAATGAACTTTAAGGTTCGAAACGTAACGAAAGAATGCAGAGTTAACGCCTGACAGCTTGGCTAAGCATTCGATACAGTGAATTTAGTATCTACACATGCAGTGAACGTTTCCCGTATAAGCAAGATTGAACGGGAGGGTAAAAGACGACGGACGGACGGAACCACGCCAGATTCCCATTTCACAAAAAAAAAAACACGCACGTGATCAAAAACCTCGCAGTCACACTAGACCAATATATTTTTATAATATAACGAAAAATCTATTGTACTCGAGTACAATACGTAGTACCCATAAAACGGTAGAGAATTTTAACTATTCCCTATTAAATAGGGACCCAACGTAAAGTATAAGATTATAAAGCCATTTTCCCAATCAAAAAACAGTTAACGTGCGTTCGATATTCATAAATCATTCAATCACTATATATACCTCCTCTCATTATTAATATATTTTTCTTTTTAATTATTAATTTTTAGGCAAAGGAATAATTAAAAAAACTAGGTGGGCCAATTTATTATAGGGAGAATACTAATAAAAGAAGGCGGTTTAAGTATTATACGAAATCGATAGACCATAGCTGGAATTCGATAGAAATTCAAATTTTAAAATCCTACAACGGGTTAAGATGATAGATAAAATTGAATAAAAAAACTCTCCGCGCATCTTCCACCAAAGAAAAAATTAATAAAGAAAAAAGATCAAGAACCAATTAAGTCAAGACACTGAATCAGTATAGGTCTATCGTGTTTAAAATAAAAAAAAACTTGGCTTTAAAACGAGCACGAAGATTCAGTTCAAGAATCCGAAATATCTGATATTTCCAAAGGGGTTAAAAAAAATTAAAATGGATATTGCTAAGCCTCGTCACTCTTTTATCGGGTCGGTAAAGTTATTTTTTTTTTCCCACTTTCTTTTCCTATATATGAAACTATCTCACTTTCCCTTATCATTTGTCTAGGCGCGAAAAAAATGAAAAAAGTATATAATATAGGGGCCACACCCAGAAAAACCGTCAAAAAAGGGTTCAATTGTCCAAAAAAAGTAAAAAATAATATAAAAATTAGATTCCCCTAAAGCCCACGGGGACAGATTGCTCGGAAAAGTGTGTTTAACGCTATCAATTTTATATAAAAACCATTGCGTAAATATCCGAAGAACGCCATTTTAATGGTGGAATTGACCTCAAAAATGAGGATAAATTGGTTTCTAGTTTAAAAAGAATGCTCTCTTTAAAGGGTTTATGGTTTAAATCAATCGTTTCTCAATTTCACACACACGTTTTTACTTTTGTCTACCTTTCTTTTCCTCGATCCAAATCACGATTTAATAATTACGTGTCAGTTGTCCTTTAAAATCCCGTATTTTCCTTCCCCCCCCCCTTCAAGTTGATTTCATAATAATTATCCACGGCTGTTTTTAAGTTGACTTAATAAAACGTTAAGTTTATATCATAGCCGGAGGGTTTAAAAGTCAAAAATTATTAACCTGTCAAACATTTAGGTATATTACCCGGTAGCCTATATTTAAAAAAGATCAAAATAAGAACTCCGCTCTCGTTATAACAAATGTGGAGTAATACGGCATTTAAATTAGTATAAACGTATCAAATGTTAGAATTAGCATATCTAACCAAAGTGAAGTAAACGGAAATTCGTTTTCACTATAGCAATTAATTATTCTTCGTTTTAGTTTTAATAACGAGAAAGATTGTTGTCAAAACAGATGCTAATAAACAATAGATACACAAACGGTGGTGGGTCCTAAATATAATTCCAATTAGAAATAAGGGGACATAGAAAGTTCGGGTCAATTAATGTATTTATGTTTAATTAAAGCCTATAAGATATTAATCAGAAGTTATTATTAAAAAGATATTGTCTGATAACTTCGGTGTCTAATTACGTTCGGGGCAAATACGTCGTCAAATTGGGAGCCTGGGAAATTAGACGTCTAACTTTCTGTTGCCCAACAACAACGCGTGCAAAGAGAGATTTGAGTCGGTGCCTGACAACGCAAAGAAGGAAAATAATCTTTTAATTTTTAATGGGCTTTCCTCTCAATCTAATTATACAAGTATTTTGGACTTTTTTTAGTAAGATTCCTTTCAGATCTGGTTGGGGAGGAGGGGAGAGAATCTAATTCGTTGGCAGAAAACTTAACTCTTTTTTTTAACGTGCGTTTTAGACTAAGTCAGCGGAAGCGAGATAGAATTCGCGAATTATTCTGGCGCATTTAACTTCGGGAAAACTTTTCTAAACGGAGTTTCTTTGTTTTTAATTAAATTCCAAAGAAATTGTATAGAAACTTAGGGTCTCTGTATGGTACGCTCGATAGAGAAAAATTTAAAAGTTGCGCTTATCAGTAGACTACTTAACCTAATTTTAAATTATTCATAGAGATATGCAAATATATAAATAAGAATTTAATAAATGAAGTTACGCCATTCTTGAGAACTACTTTAAGAATCTTTAAAGCGTATCTATTCAGGGAACCTTTTGTATCATATTTAAAGCGAGAAAGATCAAAAACCTATTTAAAATTGAATAGACTTCAAAACACTATATTGCATCAACCAGTCGGAAACCCTAAAAACGGCTTATCCGTTAGTACGTGATACGATAAAAGTTAATAATCCAATAGGAAATATATTCATCCTTTCCATTTATAGTACGCGAAGCCATACGGTTCGACAATGAAGCCCCCAATGGATTATGCTAAACGTCCAGGCCGATCCATTAAACCTAATCAAATCAAAAAGCTTTAATCGTAATTCCATATGCCAAGGCCCAAGCGCTAATAAAATAAAGAGTAATGAATATTCATTAAAGAGAAAAAGAAAAAAAAACTATCTTCGCTCTTTGTTTAAAATCCATTTCCATCTAAGACCAAAAAAAAAAATGCTGGGTAACGAAAGGCGATTATTGGGAACTTTTTTTTCTTTTTTTCAAGGTTTAGTATAGAAATTCTGATCTCTTTGGTCGTGTGCTTCCATGGAAATCTTGGTCCCAATTTCTTTATCTATACTTCGCGTGTCTACACTACTACAGCTACGGGACATACTTGATTCTTTCGATAAAGAATCAGGACAGAAAAGCGCCTAGAAAATAACTCTAAAAAGGAGGGGTAGGTAGAAGAGACATTCCTAAACTGGAATATTCCTTAAAGGGATCAAAAACCCATCCTCCTTCTCACATACTCTCCATCTTCTCCTAGCTCTACTTTATTTTTTTTTACTCACGGATTGAAGAATTTTTGAAGAAAGAAAGAAAAAATACATCTTCAGAAAGAAAGAGAGAGAGAGAGAGAGAGAGAGAGAGAGAGAGAGAGAGAGAGAGAGAGAGAGAGAAAGAGAGAGAGAGAGAGAAAGAGACCAGAGAGCCTGTTTTAAACACGATTTGATACAAAAAAAAAATGTAGGGGGGTTCGAAGTAAGTGGGGGTTTTGGGATTTAGTGTAAAAAATAGCCCCTCAGTTGAAATCTCTCATTCCTCCCCATACTTTGGGTGCAAAATAAAAAAGAAAAACGTTGGAAAAGAAAGAAAGGACCTACTGAGTCACGCCATCCGAGCTACCACTGGTCACCAATGGTAGATTGGTCTAAAGTCAAAGCTACGTCACATGATAAAACAGTGTTAAAAAATGCTAACTTGGGGTGGAACATAGTACAATGTTGGTGCCAGTTGTAGAATTCGATGGATATTAAGGTAGGAATACGTAAAAACAATGGAGAATTAAATTAATTTTAATATTTTGACATGATTCAGTTCAGGGAAGTCTCTAACCGAAATGACTGTTCAAGGTCAGTTTGCAATAACGTTTAGGGACGTATTAAACGCGAACCAACACTACTTCTACAGCAATCTCAGAGTGGTTACGTGTACTATAGAAAGAGAGAGAGAAAGGAAGATTTGGAAAGATTTCTATTTCTCAGACAGTAGAAATATAGTTCTGGTATAGTCACAAGTTCATACGTAACGTTAAGTATTATACGAAGCTTAGTTCTGCATTGGGGATTTCTCGTACCAAACATCCACGGTGACGCGTTGCTTAGAAGTGCGCGTAGTAAAGCTGGGGGGGGGGGGGCGTAAGATTTAAAGACGTGAAGGGAAAAAATCGATCCATAAAATCTTGATGCGTTTGAGCATGAAACCCAATTGGATGAAGAGGAGAAGAAAGACCAAGAAACTCACCCAACCTACGCATATCCTTTTCAAAAGGGTATATACTGTATTTAAAACGAATTCCTCCGCGCGTTTTCCCTCAATCCTTTAGGTACTGTCCCGGAATAAGAGGGTGTTAAGGAAGGGGTCGAAATCCGGACTATATATATGGGACACGCGAAGTATAAAATTTATATCTAGCAAACCATAAAGGATATTTCTCCCCCCCCCTCTTATACCCCATAGAGATGAAACCCCCCTTTACGATCTCGGCTTTTATTCACAGCCCGATGAATCCAGCTATTCCGATCCCCTCGCTCTATATAAAGATGCCATGTGCAAAGTAATCATGAATGAAGGGCAGTGGTGAAATCGTATCAAAAGTTTCAAATCCGAAGTAAATCATTAGTATGTTCTTGTTTTAAATAAATATAAAAATTGCAAACTACCTGTGAGCTTCACTGTACGTGAAATTTCATACTAAGAAATAAAGCTTGAGACATAAATAATTCTGAATGACCTTATGGTGCATGCAAGGCAGCTCGGAATTGTTGATGATAAAATCTCTGGGTTATTTATAACGTAACTAAACTTACGCATTTGTAAAGCCAATATAAATATTGCGATTTATAAATAGTATATTACCTGGTTCATTGTGTAAACAAAAGGTATAGAAAATAAATATATTTACGATCATAAAAGTTTAGTAACTAACTAGTCTGGGCGCAATTAAAAATACATATTGACCGCTGATCAAACAACAGTTTCTTAGTAAGCAACTATATAGATCTTAAGATGTAGTTTCAGCATCGTAGGTCAGTCAATAGTAATATTGTGACCAGTCTGTTTATTGAGAATATTTGATGTACATCAAAGTGACAAACCTCTGTTTGGTGTATAAGAAGACGACCCCATATACTGGCTTCATACACTATTAACTATATTCCAACGAATTTACAGAAATATATACTGTATAGAATATAACGGGTTATGCCCTCTTTATATTATCTAGAAGCCATATATATTGGGAAAAGGGGGTTTAAGGGGGAAATTTTCACCAATACCAATGTATATGAGATTTATATATATACATTTATAGAGGGGGCAGCCGCCCCGGTGAGTTTTAATAGACAATGTTAAAGGGAAGCTTGGCCAGGGGGATACCATGGCCATGGATGCTTAAAATTTAAGTTGATCAAATCTAAAGAGAGAAAAGGAAAGATGCGGGGATCGAGCGAAACCAAAAGAGCCTAAAATTAAACTCGCGGGTGTGTGGACTGAGATGTTGGATACTCTACAATTTTAAGGAGGAATTTGCGCTGAATTTCCGAATTTATTTACAACTTCCATACCCTCAATGGATGGTTTGAAGAGAGGAGTCACTACACCGCCATTATATTAAAAGGGAGGGTTTGATCTGATTCGACCGGGAATTTGACTTGGACTATATCATAGTCTTTCTCCATTTCGTATTTATTTATAAAAATATATATAGCAAAGGAGAAAATACCGAAATTGCGAATTGAAATAGAGAATATTGGTTGCGACAATTCGAGCGTGCATTTAAACCGTACATACCTAAAAGTTAGTTTTCGGAATTATTTTTACGTATTTATTTTAATCGAATGCTACACGCGATCGAGTCTTCGGGCCAAAATCTATACGTGACACCTTCGGGAATACGAAGGTTGGGTTAGGTTGTGGGGAGGGGAACACGAATATCATATATCAAACCGAAAACTTGTTTGATTCAGTGAAAATTTATCGACTATATGTGATAGGAATATTAAAGAGATATATCTCTCTCAGTCTCTATGGGGATGTCCATTAAAACGCCGTGAAAATATCAATGGCATTTTCCCCAAAAAAACTCTTATTTGAATTGCCAAAGTTTGAAGATACGCAGCGTATATATGGATCCGGACACTTTCTAAAATTTATTATTTTCAGGGGAAAGTATCACAGGTGTACATAATATATGTATATTAACCTAAGGGAAGGTTGCCATGAAATTCTCAGATTCAAAACCCAGCTTTGTTGAGATTCTTAAAATTCACTGACTATTATGACTTTCCCTGACTTTGTCGAAATTCCTTCAATTCCCTGACCTTACACTGGCCAATTTTGAAATTCCCTGACCTGTGATAACCCTTCAAGGCTGTCAAATAGAAATAAACTCAGAAACCTAACTAAAAATTGAAGAAAAGATGATTTTTGAAAACTTCGATTTCGTAAACTTTTCAATCGAACTAGATTATACTTTTAAAACTTTTCTTAAATAAAAGTATTTTAAGGCAAAGTAAAGTAAAAAAAAAAATGGCGTACACGAAAGGTAATTTACAGTTTATTTTTACGACTATCGGGCGAGTTTAATTTCCCATAAAATTTATACCCGGTTCCCCATTAAAGGTAATAAAGAAGAAAACCGTCCTATACCTATTTCTTTATATATATTTTTTTATTTAAGAAAATGTACGAAATACTCGTTCATTTTGCGGAGAAATTGGGGAGAAGTAACCCTTAAGAGGGTAGAATAATTCAAGATAAGAACATATACGTCAGATTTAGAGAAGAAACTAAAATAAGAAAAGATTTGGAAAGGAAGGAAATGGGAAAAACATTTAACAGAATTTTTTAAAAACAAAATAGGAAGGGGGGGGAACCGTAATGATCAATAGCCTTTAAATCCCTATCAGAATATAATGTATACAAAATATATCCTATACAGCTTAATTTTAAGATTTAACTTCGAAAAATTAAAAATAAAAACAACGAAAGGATTATATAGGTCTTGACGACCAACAAATACTGAGGAAAACAAGATATACAAGACTATATTTAACCCTCCCTGAATCGTGGAAAAAAAATTCAGATCCTTGAAGCTTCAGATACTAAATTTACAAGAAATAAATTTTCATTCTGATAAATTAATACTTTGAAGAAAAAAAATCGTAAATCTTGAAATACCTACTGTTCCAAAGGATTAGAAACTATAAGAAAATGGTAAGAGAAACCGAAAAAAGAGAACTATACGCAACCATTAGCTCTTTAGTTAATTGTTTACACATCCTACTCCCTCAAAAAAGTAGTTAAATTGGTGATGCGCAGCGGATGGGCAAAAATGAAAGGATTCGACATTAAAGGCTTCTCTTGTAAAGATTAAACTATACAGGAAAAAAAAAGAAAAGAAAAGAAAGAGAAACTAGAAAGTGCTAGTAAAGATAGACAAAAAAAAACAAGAAAACATCAAGAAAGAATTCTTAAGAATGAAAATACGGCTTTTTTCTCATTGAAGTCCCAATTTCTTCTCTTTTTTACTTGAAAAAGGGGCTTTTTAAGTCACGTTTTCCGATTTTCGTATAGAACAGACAGCAATTTAAAACGTAAAAAGGCACGGGGAATCAAATTAGTCTACCCGTGCAGCACCGAAATGGAAAACTTTCGGCGGCTTCCTTTGGTTAAAAAAAAATTATGTTAAATTACAAACGGTAGGCTACGTCATTTCAAATCAAATCTATATATATTTTTTATCAAAACATGGTCACGGTATAAGCAAATAAATCGCCTAAATAAAAATTATCCTCCAAGGGCATAACTGTATTATTAGTTATGTTATTACATAAATAGAACTGACCTTCGTCCTTTGGTTGGTTAACGCGTAAATCGTATATAAAGATATAATAAAAAGGTTAATATTGATATTCAATAAATACTGGCTAGTACTGGCTGATACACGATCGATAAGTATAGGAGAGCAGGAAAAAAAAACCCTTAGGAAATCGGGGGAAAAAAATCGTATATAAAACATACAAGCAACGAAACCAAACTAACTATCCGGATTCTCCTTCCGATATCTACGGCTTGTATTCGATTTGATCGTATTGACTTCTATCATTATCCGCTTTTTTTTTTCCTTCTCTCTCTCTCTCCGAAGAGCGCCATGTCTGGACATAACATTAAACATTTTATTCCACCGGCGGTAGACAAATTTGATTTATACATAGGTCCCTGGGACCCTGTAGTCCTTAAACAACCAGCTATCAGAAAAGCAGTCGATGTACGACGTCCCATGTAGTATGGGGAAAAGTATAAATGAGTTGATTTCATACTACCATGAACATTTGACTGTTCCTAATACTAATTGTAAAATATTCATGAAGAATTTGAATAAATTCCCCCGGTTAAGTATGTAAAAACTGTTGACACTCATCAAATTACGGTATACCCATAAGAAATTTAACAAAAATTGATCAAGAAAAGAAGGGAAATCAATAAAATTATCAACGTAAAAATTACGAGTGTTTTCCAAAACATAGCCAATGACGTATTCATCTAAAATCGATTTCCGTTCTCTTGAAGACGCGCCAAATAACAACAGTTGTACTTGGTGGAAAGTTACACGGATGACAACTGCGCGGCGCGAGATTTCATCACGATACACCCTCTTTCCGCTTCATAACATCCCAGAGTGTCGCCCGAAGGAAGGAAAAAAAAAAACGGTCCGCGGGAGGCTCAAGATGGAAGCTTTTGTTTATAGCCAAAAAGAATCATCCCATCCCCGTCCGAGATTAGTGTTAACCCATAGTCGTCGTACCGCCAAAGCCCCTGTATGATTACGCGGCTCTCTTTTACTAAAACCTCCGCGCCTAAAAACTCATTTCGAAAAGAGTCGAAGCCGAGAAGAGAAGAGAAGAGATGGAAGAGGCTGCGACCAAACCATTCTCTCCTTCTCCCTGCGAGTGCTTGCTGAGTCTCAGCAACGCGTATGCCATGGTATTAAAGTCATGTAGTAAGGCCTAAATTCTTTATTTCAGTGTCTATTCTCCGGAGACTTCTGTCGGGGAGGTTATAGTTAGGAAGAGGAAATGTCGTTGGCATAAATTTCCGAGCATATACCATAGAACGAAACGTGCCGAGCGCTTTCTATTATCTCAAATTCTCTCCTACTATTGTCAGCGGCTTTTATATTGAGGCCATCGACAGGCGAACTGGTAAGGCCAGAGGAGTACTAGTCTATATTTATATACATGTTCGAGGGATCAAACCCATCCTCCATTGCTCATCACCAAAGTACCTCTCCTTCCGCGTGTGTCAGTTAAGCTACAGGGTGTTTTAACGCGACATTCAAACTTCATATTTGTATTCCTAACAATTGTTTAATCGTTGAATTTCATTTTCCCATCTCCATACGTGAAGCCCAAATTCAGGGGTTCAGAAGCTCTACGTTTTCCTATGGGCCCCTGTAGAAGTGTTCACCCGCAATACACCGGTGTACGCATTCAGGGTGAATATTTTTAAAACTGAAAAGTCTTTCCCTTATTACTGTTATGCAGGGCTGCCATGAAATTTTTAGAATCAAATTCCCTGACTTTTCCAGGTTTTCCCTGACCTTGTGATGAATGTAGATTGAATATTTATAGAAATTTCTGTGGGGAAATTTAAACTAAGATGCTATTCTCAGGTTTTACGAGTTCTTTATTCTTATGATAAATATTCTGGAATCAAGCCCGCGATTATCAATTGAATACATACACCCTGTATACCCAAACATCATCGTTACTGCGGGGCAAAGACTGGATAGACCATACATTCCGTTATATATTTTAAGTAGGGTATATATAGCGCTCTACACTGCATCAGGGTCTCTCTCTAACGGAAACTAAAAGAGCTAGAAGGTAACTAACAACGGGCATCCGGCCATGCCCGAGAAGAGAGGTGGATCTAGAATGAAGACCGGTAAGGCTTTTAAAATATGGCCCTAGTCCACCTTGTCACGTCACTCCTTCCCAACTCCCAGGAGGTATTTTTGCGGGGGCGAGACAGAAAAGCGTATCTATCTATACTAGACGCGGGAATATCCTGCGGGCCCTTTCATTATCATGCACCCTGGTCCCCTTTTTGCCAACCAAGTGCCCTCTCTACATGTCCTCGGCAGACGGACAACGTGGGCATGGGAAGTACGAAGGATAGCTTTAATGCCTGGCACGCGCGATATCTAGCCTACTTCACGGGGGTGCATGCCCTAGACTGAAAGTTCAGAATCACTCATTTCCAGTTGAGAATGCAATAGAACCATTCATCGCTCGCGGTTTAAATTACGTTGAAGATTACGGTTTATTACGTACAGTCAATTCGGATTGAAATTAACAAGCTTGGAAATTGGAAACCCGAAAATGTTAATAGACATGGTAGAGCCTTCAATTCCTTATTATTGAAGTGTGAGGGGTTTTTGCCCAGCACCCTGCTCTTATCCTAAAAGAGCACTACAAGATATAGAGTAACTGCAGTTATCTTCCATTGTTCGTATAACCTCTATCGGAATAATTACACGGGGTGCCTTCCGTCCGTGACTCCTATAACAAAGTCCAAATGGAAAACCATTTACCAGTATCGTATTGCTAAGGGTTACTATTAAAGCCTGGTACATGACGTGTTTTTCAAAAACGCGTTTAGTCATCCAAGTCTACTATTACTATAGTATACACTTTTATATTATGCAAAAGATGAAAACGCGACGGTGGCGCCCCCTTGAAGAAAAAATAAGATCCCATGACAAATACGTTTGGGTTTAGGGTCGAGAGCCTACATTTTTCTTTCATAGGAGTGCATCCATAGGTCACTCGCTCACTATACTTCAGGGCGGTGAATCCCAAGATGTAGGTCAACGCTTTAAAGCTTTGGGTGGGGCTTGTCTTATTTTTCATACAGAACGATGATGTTAAAGGTCGATATCTCGAAGGGTACTATCCCCATAGCTTGGAACTTGTTTATTTTTTAAACATACAGGAATATTTCGCAGGGTAAGCGTTTTCCCGCGTGAAAACCATCGCCAGATGTCACTATCAAGCTTTGGCGCGATTTTTAAAACGCGTAAACATAGGCAACGCTTTAAAATGCGGTAATGTGTAGCTAGTAACCCTAAGAGATTACCACGTTGCAATGACAAATTCCAGGGCGGCTTTGTCACAAGTTATCTGAAGAAAAAATTTTCAAGGGGACCACAAAAGGTATTTAGCCCTATAACTTTTTATATTTGGTGTCAAATTTAACCACCTCTTTAGTATATATATATAGTAAGGTGAAAAATTAACTATCCTCAACACACCTCGCACCACCCGTCGACTTTTTAGTACCCGCCAAAAAAGGAGGATAATCTTTGACATAAAAAAAATAAAAAGGTTTTTAAAATCTTAGGTCACGCACGTATCCCGGTTCACTAAAAAAACATTGTTTGTATAAACTTTATTAAACGTATAGCTCCTCGCGTCAAGGTGAGTTTTCAGCGTAGCTGAAATTAAAAGAAGCCAAGATTTAACATAATAAACTAGAAAGGCGAGGGTGGATAGATTAGCGAGGAGAAATAACTGAAAAACGTTCGTGATTCTTGAATCTTTTCAGGAAAAAAAAAACCAGAACCAGAGATAAAATTTAAGATTTTCTTTGGCCAATTAACATTACCAGGTTTAACGCGAGAATTTTTGAGGTCTTACGGGAGAAAATAAAAATCTCGCCTACTTTTTTTTCTTACTTAAAAGTAAATTAATTGAAAGTAATAATAACGGTAAGAAATTTATCATATACTTCCCCAAAATATCCTGACCCATTTTCAACTAATATTGAGACAGAACCGTTCAGTCCAGTCCGCCGACCTTTGAGCGTGCAGGAATAACTTCGGATTAATCTAGTGCTGTTAATACATAAAAGAATAAACTTCATAAAGATATTCGGCGAATATTTCAAAAGAAAGAAAAGAAATTTCTTTATGAAATTATTCAAAAACGTCCGAGAAAGGGGGTTGAACTATACACGATAAACCCGGTGCGCTAACTTATTATATGAAAAGGGAGGTATAAGGAGAGGTTTTAGGAGGAAGCCGGGATGGTGAGGAGAATGAGATTCACTGTATATACACCACGATTGAGGCAAGAGCAGTCCGTCTTTTTCATAAAAGGGCACGGGAGAATACGAAAATCTCTCTCCCTCTCTCTCCTTCTCCTTTCCAAAAATCCCTAGCGCATCTCCTCGCGATTACGGGCGACGGTCGGAACCCCTATATACCCTTTTTAGTCCCCATCTTCATCCTCATCCTCCTATATATACCAAATAATAGTTCCACAAGCATTTCTCTATACCCGAAAAATATACAACCCCATGGCTTAAAGGGTGGGCGGGAAATACGGGGGGGGGGCGCCTTTATAAAGAGATATTCGCCCCTACATACGTAATGAAGGCGAAGCATTAGGTATCTTCAGTCTCAAATTCCTCCAGATTCAAATTCATCTACAGGGTCACCGCGAACACGGATTTTTAGAAACGAAAGAGAAGCAAGCTCTCTATAGAGTCTCCCTTAGAGCTTTTTCCATAATTCATGATCCTAGCTCTTAAGGGGGGGGGGAGAAATAAGGACGAAGAGAAAATCGCGGCGCGCCGTTCGGAACTTAGAAAAATGTTAGAATGAAAAAAAAAGAGGGCAGGCTAAGCGGAGAGGGAAGATGACGCTTTATAACTCACAATCATAGCTCCGTGCTGAATCAAACCCTACATTTTTCGCCCTACAAAACGAGGAACTAGGAAAAAATACTCCTCCACCCATCCATTCCCCCTTTGCAAAAATTTGAAATTGTACAAAAAAAGGTAGGTATAGTATATATAAAACCAGACACGAGTCACTCACTCCTCAGAGTCGGTTGTTAAAATTATTCCTCCAAAAACCCATCCTCGAAATATTTCATAATAAGAATCTACCACAATCAAAGGCGGGGGAACCACTAACTCGCAACCTGATTTTAGTACCATCATCTCCAGCTTCCGAGTACGGTACTGTATACCATTACCAAGTAGAACTCAACACCTTCTTATGAAAATGGATAAAATAAATTCGGCCGATTTTCTTCCGCTCAGCGACTCAAAATGTATTGATTATTATAAAAGGGCACTGCCGTTGGGTAAAAGGCGCCAAAATATATCCATCTAACAGAAACAGTCAAGATGGAATTGAAAAACATATCCGAGAGAAAATTTCGACGCCCACCAAAAATGGAAAAAGATTCGGATGTAGGGATGATAGAAGCTCAAGAGGAGAAAGAGAGAAGATCACTGCAACTCGTGGAGGAAGAGAGAAGGGAGTTTTAAAAGAAAGTTGATGGTAATAAGGGACGTCATATCGAAGTCGGCCACTAGCGAAAAACGTTTTTTTCCTTGTCGCCTTTTTGGCCCCGCGGATCTTCTACAAAATTCTCTAAAAGATCTTTCCATTTCTTACGATAGTCCTATAGCCTATGAGAGTATGATGTACAGTATATTTACACCCTCTCCCGTTCACCACTCTGAATCTTTTTTATTTGGCGATGTGATTAGACTGCTAAAAAGGAAAAGAGGCTGGAGATGGGGAGGGATTAAACTCCTCCATCTTTAAACCAAGTGAGAGAAGAAAGTGTATTAAAGATGGAGTTATAAGTCGAGTTCGCACACGCAAAATATTCCCAAATCATATCCTTCTTGAAAAATATATTCTATTATAAATTTGCATATTATAAATAAAGAATACAGTTTATAAATCGTCATTTGATGTTTAGTTAAGCTTATGTAAATTTGATGGTATAACGAGATTCTAAAAGATAAAACGGAAATATTTGTTTCTTTCTTTCTTTACTTGTTATACAATCCCAGGTAAGGAAGGGACCAATGGTTCATCTGGAATAGGATAAGCAAGTAGTAACGTAAATCCATTACATTAGATCACGCAATAGGGATAAACTGGTACGAGTTCAATCTGAGAATGCTAAAATCCGCGCAATTTCACCAATGCATCGGGGCATTCAAATCATCCCTTTATTAACATAAAATATATCTCAACTATGAATTAACTCTATAACCTCTTGAATAATACGTCGCGCGAGGAACAAATTCCAGTACAAACATAAAAATTCTCAAAAAGGTAAAGGTTCAATTTTCATTCATGGGAGAACTTTATAAACGCAATATTATCATCTTCTTCTTGGTCTTTAAAGTATATAAAAGATTGGTCGGAAATAGTCAGAACGAGACCGGAAACGGTACAGAAGTAAGAAAATAAAAAAAGGGGAGAAGGAGACGAAGAGAAAAAGATTCAACTGGGAGATATGGTGCGTCAAAATGGACCGAACTCGATCCCACGGACCCCTATTTATAGTTCTAGGGATTTTGTCGCCTCTTATATATATTTTATTTTTACGGCTCGAGGGGGTTAAGTACGGCAGGGAAAACCGTTTTCCAGAGATGGAACTGTAAGGGAAGAAGTATTTCCTTCCTCCTCGAAAAAGATCTCCTTAAAACAGAACACACAGTCTACCATCACCCCTTATACACATTTATACACCCTTTTAGTCGCAATGTCCCGGGCGAATACGAATTCTCCATATCGTCAGTACATGTATAAGCACTTCATCTCTTATATAAAAGCCAAAACCTCTTTTCTCCCTTGAAAGTTAGAGGTTGGGGTTTTCCTCTCTACTTTACATTCCTAACGTAGAAAAATCGTAAAATACAAAAGATGAAGAAGGAAACTTGCGCGCAACCATAGGGCGCAACTTAAAAGTTACGAGAATACTGTGCGGAAAGTGAAAATTGACTTTTACTAGCTACATACATATAAGAGGGGAGAAAAAAGGAGAGATTTAGAAAGATTTAAAGAAGCTTCATAGTCATAGTAGACGAAAACTAGTTCACTAATAAAAGTTATATAGAGATACCCTTTAGTTAAAGGATAAATCACAAAACGTGTTTCTAAACTTTTTGAAAGCTTTTAGTCGTTTCGTTTTCTTGGCGGCAAACACGTGGAGAGGTTACAGCACGAGGGGGCTGCGCGCAATTTCTCTGCTTGAAATATATGCGTACATTGAATTATTAAAGTGGGATGGAGTTATGTTTTAAGCTAGAACCCATAACGCAAACGAGAAAGTTTACTGCCTTCATTGCAGTAACCTCAGCTATTTACGGTTTCCCAAGCATATCGTCGTCATATTGTCAAACGTATAAAGTAAAAACAAAAGACCAAAAACATAACCACGGGGTCGACAAATCTTCTCGAGTCTAAAATGGGTTCTTAGTTCACATTGTCGAAAAAAAAAATGAAAATCCCATAACCCGGGGATTTCCAAATGTTCTCGAATCTAATATGGGTTCTTAGTTTAAGAGGTACCAGTGCCAAAAAACCGTATATACGCAGAGACTTAAAATATGGATGGCATCAGGGTTCAAAATGGGCAAAAAACAGAAGCGCTCTTAAGCTTCGGATACAATTTCTCATATTTTTAAAGGAAAAAGAAAGAAAGAAAAAAACCTGGATGATCTGGAGGGGAACTGAAAAATCCCAGAAAAAAAAAGAAAAAAATCCAGGAAGACCTCATGGGAACTATACTTTTTTGCCATCACCAAAAACCCCAAACTTCACGGGCGCGAAAATGGAAAAATTTATTGTCACCAAAATATAAGAATATTTATATTTATATATAAATTTTTTTCAGAGTTCGGTTGCGTTCGGATATATATATATTATACTACCACTACAGTATGGAAGAGATCAAATTGATATTTTGTCGTCTGAAAATCGGAATACTAAACTGCAGTCCTTTAAAACTGGGCGTATAATTAGAAACACAGACGCAATAGCATTTTTGTTGTCGGGGGGGAATTAACGACACGCTAGTTTAAAGTTAGAACATGTTTATTGTCCGACAACTAGTTGAACTCTGCCAGCCTTAGAAGTTACAGCAGACGACGTAACCTCGGATCGGGCAGTACATATTATTTGGTCGGTGCCGGTGGTGCACAGGCTACACCACCAACATCTCCCTTTTTTTACTAATTGTTTAACAGTCAGTACTTAATAAACACTCTGTCCAATATTATAAAACTCTTCAACATTAACATAAACTATTCCGAACGCTAAATTAACTTTAACAATCATACAATCAATCAAACCCTTTAAATAACTATAACATACACAATAAACTATAAAATTCTACAACATTGGTTTCTTAACTATTACGTGTTACTGTCATTTTTTTTTTTTTTTTTTTTTTTTTTTAACCGAGATTTAGTTAAAACTTCTTAGGCTTCACCAACTTGTCCTTAGGCCGTAGGATGCGTTCAGTTCTTTCCAGCGAGGCGTTTCCTCTCACTGTGGACTTTGGTAGTGGCTGTTCCAGACTGGCCTCTTTTGTTGAGTGGCCCCCTTCTGAGTGTGACACCGGAGCTGGTGACTGACTAGATGGTGGCTGTACTTGCAGTGCGTTTCCGCACACTGGCTGATTCCCCGTTTGTGAGGGCTGGCTCGGGTGGTCTTGGCTTGAGCTCATCACGAACGTGCTTGCTTGGATTGGCTCGCCTGCACTGGCTGTATTTTCCCGAAGGGCGGAGCATCCCAAGACGCCCCTTAGTATTCTACTGGCTGGCGGCGACGGCATGCTTGGTTGACGTTGTTCACTGGCCCTTAACGGCCGTATATCCCTTCGATTTCTCCTTATCGCACTCCCTTGTTCAGTTATGATTGTATACGACCTTGGGCCACTTTCTGCTTGACAAACTCCTTGGATCCAGGGGGTGTGCTTTTTCCGAGGATCGACCAAAACAGTTTCGCCTATCTTCAGCGGCGCAAGGGCTTTTGTGCCCCTATTGTACCACGGCCTCATAGCTGCTTGACGACTGGCGATGATATCTGTGACTTTCTCTACCACGACAGGCCGGAGTTTTTCTTCCGTTAGCGGGAGCAGAGAGTTGATTTTCCTGGAATACAGCTTTTGCGCTGGGGTAGTGCCATCTGCCTGTGGTGTACAACGCCAATCCAACACGGCCAACATCACGTCTTGTCGGGCGTAGCGTGCTTTCTTTACGAGTCGTTTGACTATTTTTACCGTGGACTCCGCCTTTCCATTTGCGCGGCTATGGTAAGGTGACGTGGTGATGTGATTGAATCCCCACTCTTTTGCAAAGTTCGAGTATTCCTGACTCACAAAATTTGTGCCATTATCGGTGACCACTACTTGCGGTACTCCATGCCTGGCGAAGTGTGCCTTTGTACAGCGTACTATCGTCGATGCCACCATGTTGGGTAGTACATCCATTTCCCAGAAGCTACTATAGTAGTCAACTGTGACTAAATAGTTGACTTGGTTCAACGTAAAGATGTCTTGTCCGACCATTTGCCATGGCAATGTAGGGATTTCAAAAGGTTGTAGAGGTTCCCGTCTCTGCCGGTCGAGAAATGCTTGACAACAGGTGCATTTATCTACATAGTCTACTATTTCGCTTCCCATGTTTATCCAGAACACTAGATCCTTTGCTTTCCTCAGAGTCGCTTCTGCTCCAACGTGACTGTAATGCAGGCGATACATGATGTCTTTCCTGATTGCCGCCGGTATTACTAGCCTGGTCCCCTTGAAGATCAGATCGTCTTGCGCCGTGAGTTCGTCCCGGAAGTTCCAGTACTCTCTTATGCCCGGCTCGAGTTTCTCTTTGGTACTAGGCCAGCCTTGTAACACAGTCTGGTACAGTTTTTTCATGTTTGTATCTGCCCGGGTGGCTGACCTAATTAACCTCTGTGTCTCCGAGCTGACTGGGAGGAATCGAACGTTTTCTGCGGCAGCAATTTCTTCGAAGATTGAGTCTTCGACCCGGTATATATCCACGTGCGGGACTTGAGCTGGCCCCACGTGTGGAAGGTACGCTCTGCTCAGGGTGTCCGCAATGTAGAGCGTGGATCCTGGTTTATATATCACCTTCAAGGAGTAAGGCTGTAGGGCCAGCAACATCCTTTGTAGTCTTTTAGGAGCGAGCCGGAGTGCTTTTCCGAAGATGGGTACGAGGGGTTTGTGGTCCGTTTCAACGACGACCTCTCGTGACCCTCCAATGTAATGGTCAAACCTTGTGCATCCGAAAACTATGGCTAGGCATTCTTTCTCTATCTGTGCATAACATTTCTCTGTGGACGTTAAGGCGCGCGACGCATATGCTACCGGACGCCCCTCTTGGAGAAGAACGGCTCCTAGGCCCGCCTCGGACGCGTCGCCCTGTATGGTCACTGGCTTTCGTTGATCGTAGTAGCTTAAGACAGGTGCTTGTGTGAGTTTTTCTTTGAGTAGCTTGAAAGCCTCTATTTGTGACCGCTGCCACATGAACTCGACCTCATTCTCCATTAGCTTTCTTAACGGTTCTGTGACCTCCGATAAAGCAGGAACAAACCGGCCGAGGTAGTTCGCGCATCCCAAAAGGCGTTGCACGCCTTTTTTGTCAGTGGGTGCTGGCATGTCCACGATCGCTCTTATTTTCCCCGGGTCCGGCTTAATGCCATCGGCTGTTATTACATTTCCCATATAGGTGACCTCCGGTAGTGCTAAGCGCACTTTACTTCGATTAAATCTCAAGTTGTTTTCTGATGCTCTTTCCAGCAGCGCTATCAGGTTTCGGTTATGATCGACTATCGCTTCTTGTACCGTTTCGCCGCGTCCCACAACCAGGACATCGTCGTGGATGGCGAATATCCCGTCAAGCCCTTCTAGCGCTTCAAGTATTCTTCGTTGGAACTCTTCTGGGGCCGAGGATATACCGAAAGGCATGCGCCTGAACCGATACCTCCCAAACGGGGTCCAAAAGGTGGTTTTATATGAGCTGGACTCGGTCAGGCGTACCTGATAAAATCCATCCTTTGCATCTAATACGGAGAAGATCTTGGCCTTCGTCAAGTGCGGTAAAATGTCGTCAAGTATCGGCATAGGGTACTTGGGTCGCTTGATAGCTTGATTCAAATCCTTTGGGTCTATACATATACGGATCTTGTTCTTACGGTGTACGGTTACTAAGCTACTAATCCAATCCGTTGGGGTGGCCACCTTAGCTATGATTCCTTTTTGTTCTAGCTCTGCTAACTTTTCCTTCAGCGGCTCAATTAGTGCTAACGGCACTCGCCGGGGTGCGTGCTGTACTGGCGTGACCGTTGGGTCTACTTCTATGTGGTACTCTCCCGGCAGTTGTCCTAGCCCTTCAAAGGTATTTGGGAAACGTGCCAATATATCCGCCGCTAATCGCTGCGCCTGTGTATATCTGGCTCCTTCCGGTGGCGGCTCTGAAGTATAACATAACGAGTTGACAGATATTAGTCCCAAATCAATGCACGCGCGTGCTGAGAGCAGTGGCGGTTTATGGGGACCCTCGACTATTTTAAATGTGACAAGTAGACGGCGTTGCTCGACTGAGCATTCCAGTTGGCATTCTCCGATTGTCCGTAATAACGAGCTGTCATATAGAGAGAGCATTTGTGGGCTATGGGCCGTGAAAGCTGAGGGTTCCGGGTTTAAACGCTGTAGATCTATCGCATTCATGACACTGACAGTCGCGCCGGTGTCGAGTTGGCAACGGAGGTTCTTCGACGGCTTGCCCGCCTCATGTACTTGGAGATTGCAGAACAACTTCTTTGGTGTCTGCGAGTCTTGGTCTGAAAGCAATGCAGTCATACAGAATAGATCTTCCGAATCTGAAGGTACTTCGTCAGGTGCGAGATTATAGACTTGATTTTCCGGGGGTGAGCGGGGCGTTGGCAAAAACCCATAGCTTTGATCTGGCTGATCTTGCGAGTGCGACTGATCGTCGGCATAGTGAACTGAAGGCCTATTGGCGGGCGCCTGTAAAGCTCGTTTCCGGCGGCATACGGTGGCAAAATGGTTGAGGCGATGGCCGAAAGAACATTCTTGACCGGACGCGGGACATTGTCTCTGTGGACCATGGGCTGTGCCGCAGTATTGACATGTTGGTGTGGAACGTCTCGCAGTGCGACCTGAGAAGCGCTGCCAAGAGCCCAGGCTTTGAGCTCGCGCGCGAAATGGCATTTGAGCATGGCTTTAGGCACCTCGGAGATGTGCCGACTGTGACCGGTGTTGATGAGGAAAAGAACGGACAAAGCTTACTTCTTCGGTGTTAGCTGAGGATGATGATTCTGAGTCAAAATGTTTCAGCTCTGCTTGAGTGGTAGCGCTGATGCGGAGAGCTTCCAGTACTTGACTGAGGGTTACTTCGTCCTTGGACCGGAACAACTCAGCGCGCGCGGCCTTGTCACGTGTTCCAAAGATGAGTTGATCGGCGATGAGGTCATTTTCCAAGGTGTCGAACTTGCAGACTTTTCCAAGTGCTCGCACTCTTACATAAAATTGATCCACGGACTCGCTTGGTAGCTGGACAGCAGAACGAAACAAGAAACGTTGATATCTTACGTTTTTTATCGGCGCAAAATGTTTCTCCAGCGCCTGTAGAATGCCATCTGTAGTACTAGATTCTTCGGCTGATAATGCTAGGTTACGTAAAATCTTACGGCATTCCTCTCCAACTATAGAGCGTAACGTAGCTACTTGTACTGGGTGTGCTTTAGCGGATAGCGCTGTCGCTGTTGCGTAATCTTGATAGGCTTCGCGAAAGGATAGAAAATTCTCCGCCATGTCACCCGAGCATTCCATGGGCCTTGGTATCGGAACGTTGTGGCTTGGCTGGGCCATAGTTACTATATACGAGCGTTTCCTTTCCGAGTGGACTTTCTAGTACGAGTTTATTAACTGATTTATTATTTACGCGAATTACTACGACCCCACTTCTGACACCATGTTGTCGGGGGGGAATTAACGACACGCTAGTTTAAAGTTAGAACATGTTTATTGTCCGACAACTAGTTGAACTCTGCCAGCCTTAGAAGTTACAGCAGACGACGTAACCTCGGATCGGGCAGTACATATTATTTGGTCGGTGCCGGTGGTGCACAGGCTACACCACCAACAATTTTAGTTACCTAATTATAATTTAAAGGAATAATTAAAAATACTGAATCAACGTCACCTTGCTCATTTCAAATTATACCTATTTCGTCAGCTTTTTTCTAGAGTAAATAAGGGATGGTTCGATCCCTTCCACACTGATCTCAAAAAACGTCAGGGGGAGTACGAGGAAAGAGAGTAGCGAATTTGGCGCCAAATTCGTACACTGTATATCTCAGATTTAGACAGAAGCAGAGAGATATATTGAAATCTTTCCTAATATCTTCCTTATCCGAAAGGGACCAATCCCATAATTTATACTTTAAAGAATCCCTCGGGGACTTTCCCCGAAATATTCATAAACCTTTTAAATATTTGAAGCTATCTAGATTGTAGCTATATACGAAACAAACAAATATGTAACGCGCATCTGTTGACGTTAAATTCTTCATGAAAACGAAATCAGAATAGCAGGGTGTTACCCGTGATTGCAGTTAGGCGAAACCTCGGTCACGCTTATTACATAACCGTTAAAACTGCACATCGCCTAGAATTACAATCTCATTCGACGCGCTGTAATAAAAAAAAAATGAGCGCGTCGCGTTGCGGCGTAGGTTTTCCATTTAGATGATTAATAACTATGGAATTGTCACCTCCCTCTTCTCTCTCTCTCTCTCTCTCTCTCTCTCTCTCTCTCTCTCTCTCTCTCTCTCTCGAGTCTCAAAGTCAAAAAAACCCCTAAAGATGAAAGAATAATTTCCCGCTAAAATTCTGATTCAACTAAAGAAGAGAAGAAGTATATAACCCGCGGGATATTTTCATCTTTATTGATATTAAAATAATCCCAGACTAAGAATAAATTTTATCGCACCCAGAATTTTGAAAATTTCGCTACAAACTTAGAAGTCAATATTGCATAGGATTTCAGTTAAAATCGCGCAGATATTTCAAAAATTATTCTATTGAAAGAAGAATACCGTTAAAATCCATCAGTGAAATGAATTATAAGGAGAAACTCGTGAAATCCGACCAAAAACGGATTTATGGGATAAGAACGTCGGAGTTAGCGAATTCACTCCCCATCCAAGCATACTTTATTGAGAAACTTCGTCTGCTTATATTTTGACTCCACCCACAAATTCTGTATATAGCTACTTCTAGAGATCGAATTTGTGGGTGGAGTCAAAATATAAGCAGACGAAGTTTCTCAATAAAGTATGCGAGGAAGGTACTAGAGTCTAAAGCTATGATCCGACAGTCTTATCCCATAAATCCGTTTTTGATCCGACTCAAATTTCATGGAATTTATTTAAATATCTAGAAATTTAAGGCAATTTCGTAATAAGTAATTAGGGGGATGGAGAACATATCTGTCCAATATTCAAGAGATAATTCTATAATTTCACCGTATTTCTATTAAGAAAAAAGTTTCTTTCCTTGTTGCATAATGACCCTTCTTCGTTACAGCTAAAGATCCTAAGAGAGTTTATTTTCTTTGAAACCTCGACCCCTCTCGGCTCGTTTAAAATTAAAATAACCGAAGGAATTAATTATGCAAATTTGAATAAAACGTTAAAGGCAATATTATTACAAGGTAGAAGTACTTTTGGGGGTACCCCTCCCCCCCTGCGCTATTTTACGGTTAAACACGAAACCGTTTCGTCCCCAGCTCGGATTTAATAAGCAATGGAGTTTCAAGAACGTTTTCAATAAATCGAAAGAAATTTCTCAAATGGACAAACTTTTTAGAGCAGACGAAAGCAACTCTAGAAAATGATTTCTAAGTTAGATATTGAGAGAGAGAGAGAGAGAGAGAGAGAGAGAGAGAGAGAGAGAGAGAGAGAGAGAGAGAGAGAGAGAGAGAGAGAGAGAGAGAGAGAGAGAGAGAGAGAAGAGAGAGAGGGGGGGGAATAAGATCGACCATTAAAATTTACATTATGCTAGCAATAAAAATAATCCGTAAAAGAATATACGGTAGAACTTTTTTTATCGAACCATTCCATTTCGATTCTAATGGCACGTATCCCTCGCATAAATGGCATGCATATAGGTAAAGGCTTGGAATCAATCCGACTAACTTCAAATGGATATTACCCCTTAAACAACTCTTAGTGCTTCCCCCTCGAGCATGGAAGGCAATATTAAGAACATTAACGGGAGACCAGGGACGTTTTTAAGTAAGGGAATAGATGTTTAGGGAGAATTTAACATTCTAGAGGGGTTTTAATTTAATAATAAAAAATAGACTAAAAATAGGTCTCAAAATATCAAACAATATTGGACCTTTATCAGAACGACATAATTTTAACACTTCACTTAGCTTTAACGCGAATGTACTAGCTGTTTAAGATTTCCAAAGTGATGGATGAAATTTGGTTTTTCTAACCTACAACATTTCCAAAACTTCAAATTAGATGCTCAGATTCGAGTAAACATTGATTACCACTGACAACCCAAATAGAGAGGCTCATTATGAAGCGAGTGAATGCGAGCTTAAGCTCTAAAAATTAATCCCATCATCGTCTTTACGTATATGCGAACGAAACTCCCAAGGGGTCAAAACTTCTAAAACCCAAAAGTCTGACTAAGGTCTATATTAGATTACATTAAGGGCCTAGTGACGAGTATACAACAACGCCGGGGGCTAACTAGCTTATAATGTTGAAAGCGCAGCCAATAGAGAGAGAGAGAGTGCGCCAGAGAACCAGAGATCCCAATGAGGACCAAAACAGAACCCTATAGCTATCTTATATAAGGGCAGTGAGAGAGCGGCGAGGTCTTCAATTTGCCAGCCGAAATGGGATTAGGCTCGTATAACAATCCCAAACCCAAAGAAGGCTTCTAGGCAAGCTATATTATAAGCCTTTGCGGGGGGATACATACTCTCTTCCGTGTAAGTGGAGAACTGAATTTTTCCCTTTTTGGAAAACTAATACGGCATCATAAGCTAATGCGGACTAAAGTAAAAGAAGAGAATCGGCTCGGGGTAGGTGTTGGGGAACGTCCTAGAGTACACCAGTGCCGAGGAAGAAGAAAAAAAACTAAATGAGGAAGGAAACGTCTGATATAGTGGGGGATTAGTCAGGCTCACAAAAGCCAATTAAATACAATCCCCTTTTCTCTCTCTCCTTTCTCGGGTAAGAGAAAATTTTCCACCCTAAGAGAAAGGGAATCTTTGGTCGTTAGCTTTCATTAACGGTTTTCCTATATATACAGTAAAGGTTCGTCCATCCATTCAAAATTAATGAATTGGAAGCTAAATTACTTATTCGCAATATCCTTACTCCCCCTGTTCCGTTCAATTCAACTTCCGTGGATGGGCGACTACCCAAATTATACACACACTGAGTTCTAAAATTCGCAACTCTCCTGCACATCCTCCATGGCAGAGCTGCTTGCTTTTTCCACTAATATTATATAGCTTAAATTCGCATTTTCTCATCTCCCCTTCCCTTCTTTCTCTAAATTTCAGAACACCCTTTGCTAAAAAAAACGGTAATGTGTACGTGGTGCGTCTAGTAACGACTGATAGCCCATTGATACTAGAGTAGCATAACCAATCAGTTAAGCCTTTGATTATGTTAAGCGATTTGACGCGAACGAATTATAGTTGGAAACCTATACTTAAAGGTCCATTGGCGTATATATACGAGGGGTGAAGAGCTATAGCGCAATCATTACACTCGGGGAAATAACGTAAATGAGTCTCTAAAGCAAAATCAGAGGCAGACAGAGAGACTTGAAAATATATAAGGAATTTCGCATCGCAATGAAGCAGGCAGTGACAGCTAACTTCAGTAGCATTATAAATCTATTAGGCCTAGAACAGAAGTAAATTAGTCTTTCGCCATACTGAAACTAGATACGGATGGCATACAGGCAGCAGCTAAGTTGGTTTTACTTCAATTATTAACTTCTGTTATTAATCAAGAGACACTGCAAACTTAAAATGAATGGAACCTAAATAGAATCATTTATTAATTGTAATGGTTTTAACTCGTGAAATTCTATAAAATTACTGTCACATCACCATGGTGAAATATGAGGGGGGAATAGGTATAATTATATAACGCGCGCAATTTGGCCTACTTTACGTAAGGTGATCAATCCATTTCTCAAAATGTCCTCTCCCTTTACACCCTTCCCTCCTGCTATACGTTGTAGACAAAAATGTCACATCCACTTCAAAAGTACCATTAATATTCTAATCGCATCACATATAGAAATGGGGAGTTGGCGGGAAAAGCGTCAGCGGGGGAAAGGGAGAAGGGATTTTGATAGGGTACGGCTTACTAAATATGTTTTAAGAATAAAATATCTATATATACTAAAACATCCGGGGCAGGCAGGTCCAGGTCCGACACAGAAACAAGGTAAGAATAAGGGAGAAGAGAAAACGCGTTGTTATAATGGTTTTGGAAAAGTCAGAGCAGGGTGTCGTGAGGCAAATTAGGCGCTAAGTAGACGGGGAACAATGGTCTTTTCTGTATATATATTTAATATTATTTTTCCAAAACTGTCGAAAACCTATTTTCTCCAAGGGAACTAGAGAAAACGGCGTATATTTTACCCCGAAAAAAAAAAAAGAGGAAATGGATAATGGATATTCGTGCTTAGACCGACCTATACGCCTCGTTAAGTTCTCCCGCGTATGAGATGTCGAATTCATTTTGCTTAATCATAACTAAGAATTTAAGCCAAGCTATTCTTCTTCTTCTTCTTAATGTACATACAGTTTCAGTTAAAGATATCATTAGTATACACCGCCATTTATGGTAAGATATAGGACCACTTCGATGGAAAAGTAGATCGAATTAAAAAATTGGAGCCCTGCCTTTTTGCACATTCATATTTAAATATAAATCTGACTTGAATTCTACAATGCGCAGAAATAAAATTCTAAGCCTAAGACTAATTTAAGATTCCAAAATAAGGATTAAACTTAATGTACTATTATTAATACCTTAATTAAATTTAATAACGGTATAAGAGAAAAGCAACAGCAGCCATGAATATAAGAGAGATTAAAACAAAACGGAAATAGAAAAGATCCTTCGAAATCTGCAGGTGACTCGCTTTTAAATCTCAACTGGGAATTAAATTCACATATATAGTTTCCGAATTAGCTTATCCCCGTCAAAAATGGACCTTTTCGACTAAATTCACACGCTTGACCGAATAAACCCATATCATTTAAAACATAAAGAGATAAGTAGAAACCTCGTACAACGGTAGCGCAAAGGAATAATGGAAAGAGTCTATCGATAAAGTACATCGCATTATCTCCCAACCTATCTTGGAAACTAAAATAAAAGCGCGGAGAGAGAGCGTACTAACAAGGCCAAACTTTACACGAAACTCCAAATGGAATAAGTCTATATTTAAAACTTTTAAAAGCGGCAAGATATGTTTGAAAGGATCTTGTTGTTAAACTAAAAGTTTTCTCCGATAAAATAGATTGACCACTCTTCGAAAAATGTTTTAGAATTACACCGTTACGAACGATTCCGTCTGCAAGCCGGATAATCGAAATTTTATATGGTTAACGATTTCGAAAGTGGAAAATTACTAGTATTTTATAACGAGTTTTAGTGGAACATACGAGTCTGATCGAATTTCGCAAACCCATTTTATATCAAAAACAACGAACAGGCGGAGGAAGGGAGGGGGGACAAATACGGGGATCAAAAGCTTAACGTTTGTCGGTTCGGGACTAAAAAACAATACGTCAATTTCGTATCGACTACTTAAAATCCATTAATATCCATTATCTTACCCCCATCTATTCCCCCGTGGAATTTTCTCTCTCCATGTCTCTTTAGGTCTGTACTAAAAGAGGAAAAGGAGATAGATTGCGTGCACTGTTTAGTCTCCGATGGTAATTTTAATATTAAAAGGGTTCAAAAACTAGGGGTTGTCCAATTTAAAGGATAGTTGGAAAACGTGAAACCAATGAAATATATCAACAAATAATTCGATTCTACACAGTACTTAAAATGCCCAATAAAAGTCTGTTTAAATTGAAATAGTTCTGTGCAAATAATATTACTAAAATATAACATTAAATTCAGTTTCGCTATTGTATATTTATTTAACTTTAATGAAGAGTTCTCCGTTTGTATCGAGGCATTCCAAAAGGAGGGGGGGGCGAGATATAAATTTAAAAGAGTTCAGTTCTGCTCAGTTCAATAACAACGCAAATTCGGGCAAATGTTAAAAATCCCCGTGATAAAAAAGAGTGGCCGGGATAAAGGACACGAGATAAATCTAATGATTAATTAAACCCCAAATTAATTAATTACATCAACCATGCAAGCGACCATTCTATAATCGAGCAACAATTAAGTATATTTAAAAAGTTATACACAATTAACAAGACTGAAATTCCAAACACGTGGAATTGAAGCTTGTCATGCAATAAACATCAAATTGTTTCTCATGTTCCAGCATCCCTTTAATTGCTCATAGTCTATTATAAAGTAATATATATAGGGCATGTCCTTCGCGTAATAACCCCGCGGGAGACAAATAATAAAGAGTCTCGATTAAAAAAAAAAAAAAAAAAAAAGAAGAGGGGTGTAACCCGTTAGTGAAAAAATGAACGGAGAGAATGAGGGGATAAAGTTTTAATATCCTAATTACGCGGTCACGGCCCCCGCGCGCGCCAGACCGCACCCTCATTGTCCCGGGTCACCTGCTGTATAGCCCAAAATCCACGTCACCACGTGCTGCCCCTAGTACTTGACTTAACCCTTGGCCACGCCGAAAAAAAGAAGAAAATCACTCGACGAGAGTACGTAATCGTGTTGCAAGATGCCCTTTTTTTTTTGCCACACCAACACCCCGAACTTAAGAAGAAAAAAAAAGGTTCAGACACATTAAGGGGTCCCTTAACCATCGATGAAAATTAAATTGTCATTTCAAGGAAGCGGGGTTTATCGCGTGGTAAGAATGCAGTGATTACGAAGCCGCATCCCGTCCCACCATTCCCTTCGTTAGGCCTAAATTGCAAGTATGATACTGATAAGGCTTAACACGTTCCGTCTTCTCTGGCACTGACTTCTTCTGGACGACCGTCCGCAACAGGAAGGAGTATAGACGTCGGGACATCTTTAAACGTCCCACGTACACGGAACCCTTACCTCACCACACCTATCATTCCCCCCAATAATACCCACTTTTTGGGCAATTTTGTCGCAAATTTAATAACGCGAGAGTGAGAGAGCCAAGAGATCTATTAAGAATGAAGAAAGGTGAAGGCGAGATTGGGGTAAAGCAAAGTGAGAATCGTGAGAAAAGAAAAGAAAAGAAAAGATAGAAAAGGGAATGTGGAAAAAGGATTGGTGGCGTCGATTGGTGGGCGAGTAATCAGCTCGATCAGCTACTAATATAAAAGGAGGTCACCATCGACCCGAACCAACTCGTCCGTCGTCGTATATGTCGCGAACTCCACTCCTCACACACAAACTCCCTTTGATTTCCACCATGCACCAAAAAGAGTGTATATATATACGAAGAATTCCGTACAAGGGGTACGACACTATTTGAAGTTAAAAGAAAACCAGCGTAGCTTCCTATATTTAATTGGCGATACAATTCGAAGTGGGGGATCCCTTGAAATTTATGCCGCTCTATTTCGAGTCAACCACTTCTCTTCTCTCTCGCTCCCTCTCTATTCAGAGTTCCTTTATCGAGAAGACCTCGCCACTGGGGCTGCGAAGAGTGAGGCGGAAGACGGTGGTGGGGCAGAAGTATCATTGGAAATAAATATAAACCCGCCTAGATAGTTTCAATTACTTCATTCGATCTTTTCTCAACACCCATATATGAAACGAAAGGCTCTCTTCCCGACTCTTTCTCTCTCTCCCTCTCTCGGTCGTCTCCTATTCAAATAGAAATTACCTTCAACAGGTCGCCCTTAATTATAAAGAGGTAGAGAGAGACTGCATGAGAGAAACGTTACCTTTCCTAGTGATTTTACGGAAATTAACACACCCGTCGCCGGCCGTCTTTAACAAAACTATTAATTTAGATTAAAAGCGGGGTATGGCATGGTGCTGCTTGGGAATGGATGGTCTAATTGTAAAGCGAGGGAATTACGAATTTAAATAAAGAAAATAAGGTATAATAGTATAAAAGGTCCATCCACCCGGTTTGTTTATACGTGTTTATAAATTGTACAATCTTAATAAGGCTAATTAAGGCATTATAATACTGATGGGAATACATTAAGACTATCTCTGAAGGCTCTTATATTCCGAAAAAAAAAAATTCAAAGTAGGTCAGGCGAGATTTAAAGATTTTTAGCCTTAGGTTTATGACCTTTCAGTGGGAATACGCGAAAATATAAATGACCTTTAGGAGGAGTGAAATGTCAATAATTGATGGGCCATTATCATTTAAAGTTCAGAAAACGTTCTACAAGTTCTACAGTAAAAAAGAGTCGAAACTCGAAACTCGAAACTGACTTCTACGTAACCTCAGAAATAGAAATAAAAAGAAACCTGTGACATAAAACGACTCAACCCTTTCCTGAACCACGGCAAAGCAACATTTGTCTATTTTTCATCTTCCTTGTCATTACGGGGAACTTTAGCTTGAGAAGCGGAGTAAAGACCTTTCTTCAATCTTTCCCAACGTATTTAAGATTTAATTTTCCTCCTACTTCTTCAAGACGCTCAAGAAGAAGAAGAAATAAACAAGAAAAATCTTAAATAGAAACGTCAGAGAGGTGAATCGGGTTGAATCTGGAGACAGCGCGGAGAGAGAGAGTTGAAGGAAGAAGAGACAGAGAGAGAGAGAGAAAGAAAGAGAAAGAGGAGGCTGGGAGTCAACGGATGATGAGCGATGGCTTTCCAGTTAGGGAATGAGGAGCTTTCTAAACAAGGGGGCGCGTGGGCCAGTAGAGTTTGGCCGGAAAACTGAGCGCGCCAAAGCCGCGAGAAGCCTACGTGTAGTAAAACTGATGATCTAAAGGACTGCTTATGGCATTGCGCCCGGTGAATTATGAGAATCGGAAGAAACAGAGGGGGTACGAAGGGAAAGACATTCTCGACCCGTCTACCCTTTCCATCTTTTTCTATACCAGAGAAGCTTTACGGTTATCGAGAATACACAATATTCTTAAAGGAATATCAAACTAAAGCTGCAATTGACCAAAATCTAAAAGCGCAGAGGTAAAATCAGTTCGACCGAAATTAGGTAAAAATCGGTCCCAACTCTCAAAGGAAACACGAGGATATCTAACGAAGATGAAAATAGGGTGCCAACAACTTTCACGAGTGATCTGTCTCTAACTCACTGAAACTTCAAGGGATAATGAACTAAATTCACACGGCGCTATATAGTTAAGAGCCACCCAGGCTGGCAGCCTGGCAGGCAAATGGACTCCGGGGTGGTTAGCGCGTGGTATAGTTTTTCTGCGGGACATTTCAAGAAAGAGAGAGGACCAAGACCATCCCCTTCTCTTTCAGTATCAGAGTATACGCGACCGCTCCAGGAAATAATAACGGAAACATAAAATAGGAGAGGCTGTCCCCGACAGAGAAATTCGTTAGGAAACGAACGGACGGACGTCACCCACCCCTGCAAAGGAGAAATATAATATAAAAATGTAAAGGGGTTGGAGGGGGGTAAAGGAGGAAGTTGAATCTCTCTTATTTTATCCACCAGTTTTGGAATGTCGGTTTCGTGACCCTTTCTACCCCCGCATAAAAACCTAAGTGACCCGCCAGTGACCCTTTAGCTTCCTCTTCATATAACCCCGCCTGGTTTTTCTATAATTTCTAGGTCATTTTTTAGAATTTCTTTGAGAAAGAGTAAAGGGTTGATGGACTTTTTATACAGTTTTTAGAACGAAAATTCAGAATGGAAGAGATTAGACCAGTACTTATTTTTTTACTGAAAATTGCAAAACCGCCAATGGAGATGGAAGTATACTAAACTGCAGTCGTACAAATCTATGTAAATTCGGAAATAAATTAAGTATAATACAAAGTTGGAACTTACAAGCGATATTGCTAATTTTGTATTAGTGTAATTAGGCATACTCATTAAAAAGATAATTGATAGCTACTACTGCTGGAATCAAAGGTATACTAGCTGTCACGCTTATTTCCAATCGTAAACCCAGTTTCATTTAATCATAGGTCACAGTTCATCCACGGGATTCCCTTGGACTATGACACGCAAGTAATATGGGATATAAAATTCAACAGATCACCGTAATAAAACTGTCTATTTCAACACGTTATATTAAAATAGGCCAACCAACCACCCATCCTAGCGGAATTACATTTTATTAGACTTTATTACTTTTAATCTTTGATCAAATAAAAAAAGAGGCGCACCTAAATGAAATCGCGTTTCATCTTTCATCCTGCCCACCAAGAGAGTTGCATGCGCCTTGAGAGGTTTGAGTTACAGACTAGAGCGAGCAACACAGCCGGAAAAGAAAATCGTAAAATTTTTGCTCGTAAAAATACACACGTTTTATTGAAGTTTCCTTGGAATTGGTGAGGAGAGAGAGAGCGGGAAAACCAGATAGCTATGCTGTATGGGAGAGGAAAGATCGAGTCTAGGAATAAAATAGACTTTTTGATCCTTCCATCTGCCCTCATCCCATTGCTATTTTATCAAAAAGCGAGCCTTCTTTTCCACCAATCTGACGACGAAATGGTAATAAACGTATATATAAGCATAGAGAAATATTGAAGCAAAACTACGAAGGAAGGAAGACCGAAAGAAGAAAAAAATATATTCTTCCCCACGCGAGCAAATAGAATTTAATCTGAACCTCTTTTGTTCATCATTCCTTTTCTTTTTATTTTATAAATTGTTAAAAGTAAATTAAACTAAAGTTATCAATTTATATTGATTCGTCAAAAGTATAAGGAAGAAAGTCGACAGTATTTTTGTATTTTCTTATTTGATGTTATACTTTCGATTAAAGTTGAAAACTCCTAAGGCTTATTGAATTTTGAAGTCATTTCATTTTAGTTTTTAATTTCTGTAGGTCTGTTTGGGTTGGGGAGTTCGCAAACTCAAGAAGCATTTTTGATATTTCTATAAATAACTAAATCTTAATATCGAAATCGAATATACTATAAAAGCAAAAAGAATACTACATTTGCGAAAGACTTATGAAATAAGCCAAAAGTGAACTTTAAAAACCTCGTTTCTTATCTTAATCTTTGACCAAGGAGTTCATCGTGGGCAGATGAAAGCGAAACTATGCATTGTAAAGGCGTTAGATAAGTGGCAATAAGTCGCAAGATGACTTGGTTCAATTAGCTAGCTGAACTTATTAGCTAGCTGAACTCTGGTTCATTTCGAAATGATCCAGTTAAAAACAATTTAAAAAAGAAACCTCCGGGGATATTACCTACTTTAAAAATAAAACTTTCGTAATTAATTATAAAAAAGGCATAAAAATTAAATAGTTTCAACGACCCCTTTTACGTTGTTAGAAAGGAAAAATTCTTTAAGGGTAAAAAATAAAAAAATATTTATAAAAAAATTGGAGAAAACTTTCTAACCTAAATTTTATCGGAAATTTTCAATCAAAATTGGATCTTTAAAAGCTTTTACTCCCCCTCCCCCCTTTGAAAGCTCAGTGTTCACTCACACGTATGTGTGTGTGTGTGGGTTTTATACTAAAAAGGGTTGCGCGAGAATTGATAAGGGAAGGGTATGAAAAACGTGAATAAATTGCTAGGAATTCCGCGAAACCAATGTAATAATAAAAATACGTAATTGATATACTTGTAGGTATAGGCACACCAGCTTCATTAATATAAGCAAAATCCATCGATAAATTCAATTAAATCATTGCAAACTTGGCACCACCATCGTCTTATTAATCGCATGAAAGTTTTTAAATCAACCGCCTTTGCAAAAATGCCATTCTGTGGTAGATTTTCCTTGGATAAGAGACGTTAACGTTAAATATATGTAGTCCATAATATATGGGCCGCGAAATCTACTGACCAAAAAGAAAAAAGGTACCACCAAAGGCGAAATTTTGGTTATCGTGATATAAAAACTGCAGAGTGCAGACCGCTGGTAGAGAGAGAACTCGGGTATAAAAACAAGAGTATATACACCAAGCTTTAATCTTAAATCAATGATTTCGATTCCCCGAACTCGACCTAGAAAATATTCCGTTTTTCTATTTCTTTTATGTTCTCTTTCCTGTGGTGGTGAGTTACTTAAAAACAAGCTAGTGATATCGGCGCCGCAAAGGTTAAGATAAAGGCATTAGATTGTATCTCAACAATAACGTGATTAAGCATCCCATAAAAACAAAAATCAGAGTTACAACCTTATTGCTCGCGGATAACCCTAAACCATCCGTTTATTCCTGGCATAAAACCGCAAAACATACGACCTCTATCAAATTGCTAACCCTCTCTCTAGGTTCTTTTAAAAAAGGGGGGCAAAATTTTAGGCGTCTAAAACAGATCTTCGGGATTAGAATTGCCAATGTTACGCCATCATTCAGAACCGCACGCTGTGTTTGGGAGAGATTTTTCTAAACGGGTAAATTTTATTTTCTTTTTTATTTCTTCTTCTTAACCCTTTCTCTCTCTCTCTCTCTCTCTCTCTCTCTCTCTCTCTCTCTCTCTCTCTCTCTCTCTCTCTCTCTCTCTCTCTCTCTCTCTCTCTCTCTCTCTCTCTCTCTCTCTCTCTCTCTCTCTCTCTCTCTCTCTCTTAAACCATCTCTTCATCCTCCTTAAACCTCATTTTCCTCTTACATAAAACATTTACTAGATCAAGTAAGTACTTGCTGTTCTTGGCAAATGGCAAACCCAGTGAATCCCAGTGTGATACCGAATAAAAAAATTATAAAATTAAGTGTTTTTTTTTTTTACAAACCCTCCAGCCGTCAGAAAATTTGCTACGCTAAATTATAAGCGCGACTCACTGAATTTAATTTGATTCGCGATCGAATGTGGGGAGATATATATATAAAAAAATAAACGCCACCCAGAGATCACGGTGATTTCTGATCACCTGTCTTGTTAGGTTTTAACATGTGGGGGGTATATTACTCAACAAAATATGCTAAACTAAATATTATTCTCGTTAAAACCAGTGTAGGAAAGTTATCGCAAAATACCAAAAATTAACCTAACCTATAGTTAAATTTCAAGTGGCGTGTCAAATGATTTCACGGAAACCGGGGAAATCTCGTGAAATATGGGGGTAAATATCAAATGATTTCACGGAAACTGGGGAAATCTCGTGAAATATGGGGGAGAATATCAAATGATTTCACGGAAACTGGGGAAATCTCGTGAAATATGGGGGAGAATCTCAAAAGATTTCACGAAAACTAGGGAAATATCGTGAAATCTGAGGGAGAATATCAAATGATTTCACGGGAACTGGGGAAATCTCGTGAAATATATGGGGGATAATATCAAATGATTTCACGAAAACTGGTGAAATATCGTGAAATCTGGGGGAGAACATCAAATGATTTGACGGAAACTGGAGGGAATATCTGGAAATCATGAATATAACATCCCTATTCATGATAAATTCACCAGAAACACAACAAAGGAATTGCGGAATTTACCGCTCGGTTTCAAAACCAAAACAAACCTACCATTATCCTGCAAAAAACAAGTAGGTCTACAGCTAAAAACACATCAGAAAATCCCAAATAAACAGCGAGAAAAAAATATCTAAACGGGGGGAGGGGAAGGGCACTCGCTAATACTCGGGTATTATTACAGTATTACGATTATTAACGGGAGCATAATCGGCTAATTATATCCAACCCCCTTTCTCCTTTTATACCAGTTTTATCCAACAACACGACAAGAGCAGCTCGCGTAGCAAGAGTAAAAATAAAATATTAATGCCATATGAGATGAGGGGGGGAGAATAGGGGGTCGTATAAAGCCATTTTCTAATCCCCCTCCTTCCTCCCACAGTTGGAATAACGTTGTAAAGCTTACGCTTATATATACGAGGGCTTAATTAAAATGGAATACTTCCGTTTTATTGGACGGTAATAACTCTCGGAACGCCACCACGTCCCAGCGTTCAAAGTCGTAAATATTCCGACTCGAACCATTTATCGTGAGCGAACTGTTCAGAGCGACTTGCTCGCCTTATAATATAAGAGAGAATACCATCATGAATTTACTAAATTCTACCTCGAAAATCTACATAAGAAAACCCTAACGTATATTAAATCAGGGATAAATTTAATTTTAGAAGTAATTACTCTGTTCTCCATTCCTACTTCTAAAATTAAATATATCCCTGATTAAATATACAAAAACTGAAAGTATGTACAACGCAGAACCAACTATAGCCTGACCTGGTGTAAATGGTATCAATAATCCTAACCCTAAAATAATCTAAGCCTATTTGGGGTAGAATTAAATAAATTCACGAGAATATAACACAGAGGAGAGAGAGAAAAAAAATTATAATTGAACGGGCTTATTACGGCATGGTTGCTAAGCCTAACCAAAGAACCTTACATACGTTCCAAGCAAAGCAAGCAAATCTTGGAAATAAACGTAATTCCTTTGCTTAAATCGATAAGTCAGTCGACTTATATTAGCGCGAGCGCCTGAGGCTCTTTAAATATTTACGGCAAATTTTTCCTTTTCAAAAGAAGTAAAAAAAGAAAGAAAAAAGTATATTTGAAATTTTTACTCCCTCGTTAATACGCGTATCAAATATGATAAGGAGACTCGCCCCATTCGGTTATACGGGTTTTAAACTTTAAAAAATAAAAGAGAACATAGGTATATATTTTTAGAGGCTAAGGCTATAATAGATAAGCGAAAGCAGAAGTGGTATGATACTAGAAGTACTGAGCTAACCAAATTCTTCACTCGGCATTAGTGAAAAGACTTGATAAAACACAAACGGTTGGCCCTCTAGTGGCGGTTTCAGAATTTTCCCTCCAAAACGTGAGACGCTCGCGGTGGTAGACGGCCGAACTAGATTCAAGGAGCCGCCTGCGTGTTCGGCCGCTTTAGGTTGAGGGGAAGGGGGTAGGAAATGTTTTTGGAACTCGACCAATTTTTTTCTCAGTAGTGTAGGCGCGATGGAAGCGGCATAAAATCCTCAAATTTGTTCACTAGTGCCAGGATCTATTACCAATGCTAGAGCCCTTCACTTCTAGTCTCATACCACTTCTGGCGAAAGTAATAATAATATATGCAAATTATTACGAGCCCAAGATAATTTTAAAAGAAGTTTAGCTATTGTATTTAAAAGTTTAAAAAAGATCCCATAATCTTTAGGGAACTAAAAATTAATCCAAGAGGTTCCGAGTTTTATTTAAAGTTAATTTTTAGAAAACCTCCAGAGACTAAATAAATAATAAAATTACAATAAACTATATATCCCCCTGTAAGTGTTTCAACCGTTTCGCACCGATGCAGCCTATGAAGCTAACTCTAGTCTAAACAGGGAGCAGTAGAACAGGAGCAAAATTGCACGTGCTTTTAAAAAATGACAAGTAGCAAGGGAAACTTACTTATAGCTTATCACGTGGCAAGCGCGCCCTCTCGTGAGAATCTTGAAAAGTAACACAAAAAAAGCGTCCTGGGGCTGCAGTTGCGTAATCATCCGAGATTATTTTAAAATAGTACACTTTGTGTCGGAAAGAGGGCGTTTAATAGTTACTAAAAATACAAAAAGTCGCCCACGTGACAAGTAGGGACCAATATAACTACTCCTTTCCCACTCCTCCCTGGTCTAAAACTGTTTCAAAAGAGAATGTAGCAGTTTTATTAAAAATTAAAAAATGTACATTACGAAGAAAAAGATAACGATACGTGGGATCCATTAAAACTCTGGGGGTCCCCCTAGTATAAAAATAATTTTATCAGGAGGGGAATTAAGTAAGGTAAACCACAAAAATAGTTCCTCTTACGCAAGAACGGTCACGAATACGAGGCCTAGCATAATTAAGCGAAAAATAACCTAGGGTAAAAACAAGGCTACTTAAAGTTACTTTTGAAGAATTAATTATTAAAGCGAAACTAAAGGAGTAGGGGGGCGGTATTTTTAAATCGAATTAAAATAAAGAGGAAAATAGGCCAAAAATAGACAATAAAAGCATTAGAATTTACATGCAAAGATAGATACGCTAGCGAATTTATTAATAAAACCAGACTTATATATATTAAACTAACGATATCGTATTCAAACTCGAGGGGTTCGTCACCAATAAAATATTTAAAATTTATCGAAAAATTAAAAAAAAAGACTGTGAAATTACCGGTTTAATTATTATTGCTCCCTTTCCACGGGTGCCTCCCATATTAGTAAATTATTAAGTTTACGGGGAATCACGTGAAATTTGAGGAAATTTCACGGAGTTAACCTCACGAAACCCGAGGAAATCTCGTGAAATGAAGGTATGCAATAAAATGTTTTGATAAACGATTATAAATATTATGACCAAACGTCAGGGGAAACACTCAGAGGGAAGGGAGTAAGAGCTTCGCGAAGCTAAAAATAAATCTAAAATTCGAAAGAATCAAAAAATAAAAAAGGGTTTGGTTGGGATTCCCTATTTTCGATATCATACTCATAGAAAAAAAATAAAAAAGAAAACTACTTTTAATCAGCGAATGCAGTGTACATATTATAAATTTTAATTCCATAATCTCAGATGCTATGATACTAATCCCATTTAAAGTGCGTGGAATTTTAAATTCGACGCCTTGTTCATAAATATATATATTTCCTAATGTTTAATTAATTTATTAGATTAATATGATGAGATTAAACATTATAAATAATTATAAAATCGCTTCGTAGGGCGAAATAACTCAAATATGAATTACAGTATAATTTTGTTCCTGAATTTAAGAAGGGAAGGCGAAACAAATTTAAATTACAATTAATTTAAAATAAATCTAGTAATTGGCAAGAATAATTCAGGTTGATTTGAAATTGGGTAAATATTTACAAATTTAAATATAATAACAGGCACTCCTTGTAGGATGAGGGGGGTCCAGAAGGAGGCACAAATTTAAAAATGCATCGCAAAAAAGAATTACAAAAGGGGAGGAGTTAAAATTACTTATATCCAAATCAACCATTTAATTTAATTTCTGATTTCAAAGTTAGCAATTTTAATTTAGGAAATGCATGCTGAAATAAAATCACCAGTACCAACAACTTCTATTGGTAAGTTTATAAAATTTCGAAATTTGAATCGACAGTCCTTTTTTTGGGTGAGGAGTCCAAAAAAAGATACTTAAAAATTAAATTAGAAAATTAATTCACATTAAATGGCGATTTAATTCAGCACAGCTTAAAAAGAAACATTTAACAAAATTTAAAATAAGTTTCGCCTTCCCTTAACAACATTAAATTTTTCCAAAACCTTGCCACCCTTAAAAAGAAAAAAATGCTTTTCAGGACTAATAGTGTATAAAAGTCATTCATGTAAAAATGAATCGAAAATAAAGTGAAGAACCATATATCATAGCATCTGAAGCGGACTATACACTAGTATACTCCGTGCTGGATACATCCTACACACACCCAATGGATTTAAGTCTAGCTAGTAAACTAGTCTAGTTTGCTATACCCATGCAGGAGTTAGGAGTAGGACGCGCTCGGAAACTCCTGCCCTATATTAATTTCCGTCAAAAACAAGAAAAATATAATATCGTCGACGACCCTAGTGGAAAAAATTTCAGGGCGAGAGCACGAGAGAGAGGATCGTATATTTTATTCTATACAAGGAGCGAGAAGGAGGAAATTAAATTTCATTCTCCAAGAGCGCTTTCAAGCTCCCCCCTATCCCTTCCTCTTTTTCGCTAATCGAGGGATAAATCACTAGAGAAACTGGTGTACATCAATATAATAAGATTAATAAATCTCCTTGAAATTATAATTAATTTTTTTTTAAATATGAGCATCTCCAACCGAATCTCGTTTTCAGGTGAATTCCATTATCGAAATTTTGGGGATAATCAGTAATGGGTGGTAACTCGTGAAATTTGCAGGGAATTTCACGGAAAATATTTCAATCTCACGAAACCGGAGGAATTTCGTGAGAGTTGGGGGTGTACGCGTAATTAAGGAAGAAATTAGCAATGAAAAACTTCTCAATGAAATCACCCGAAATTTACGAGGACGCTAAAACCAAAATTAAAAATCAATCGGTTGTTGTAGACACGATTTTCGCAAGTGACTTAGGTGCCCCTCGGGCAGAAACTTAATCTACACAAGCGATTATTGATCTATTATTTTTTACTTCCGCGCTAACCTAAACTTTATTTTTGGTAAAAGAAAAAAAAAAAGGAATCGATACAGCTAGCGAGATACATGAGAAAAAAATGCAAATGATTATACATTAACGACCGACGAAGATTTTTTTCCTCTCTCTCTCCCTCTCTCTTTCGTCCTCTTTCTCCTTACTCTTTCCAAACACTCACAAAATAAAATTGGGGAGAGGGAATACATTTATAAAAAAAATCGTTTCCGAAATCGACAAATTTCTATCCAGGGGCTTGCAAGCTATAGCTACGAAGCAATACAATAATAGAATTAAATTTGGATTACATATATAAGGTTTCTGTTTCTCTCATTTTTACGAAATTGATCTTTCCAAGAGTAATAAAAGTCGATATTTTTAATAGTTCCCAAATACGAAAAGGGGAATTCGTATATAATTTATTTACATTAAATTTCAATTTAAATTGAAATTTATTATTTAAGTCAGATTATAAATGTAAATATCTTAGAAATTAGGGCCAAACCTGAATTAAATTAGATTAGATTAAAATAGAAAATTATTTGGATTGCGAAATGTCTAAATACTAATCTAAGTATTTTTAAGAGGGGATCTTATTATATCTTAGGTAATTAATTAACAGTCGAGATAATTCTTAGCAAAAACGGAAGCTAAGAGAGATTAGGCTATAATTAGGCTTAGCAACCAAAGAAACATCTCTAAAGATAATTATTCGGAGAATAACGTCTTTTACGAACAGAAAAAAAAGACCTTAGATCATTAGAGGTTTTAATTAACAAGAATGCCGTTAGTCTGTGGAGATAATTCATTCCTATTTTTAGAACTTAGGGAATCGAATTAAAAAATATATATAAAAAAAAGGTAGAAAAAGCAAGAGCAACTTGGCAAGATCTTAGATAAACTATTAGCCGGGGTTGGTACAGCGCACAAAAAGAAAAAGCTGCGACTAGAGTTATATTCCAGGAATAACATAACATTCATTGCTCCCGACTACTGAGTCATGTCTGTCCCGGATTGAGACGGTGGAGGAGAAATCATGAGGAAGGGGGATGTTTTAACTACCGTTTTTCACTCGCGTCATTCCAAAAATTTAGTTTCGTAAGGGGTGGTCCCTGACTCTCTCTATCTACAGTCCCGGTGTCTATTTTTAAAGAAAAAAATGACGGAGAGATTTAACGCTTTAATTCAAAGCGAAATACCCGACTCAAGCTTGCACCCTTATAGCTCTTAAAACGAGCCATTAACATTTTAATCTCTCAAAAGGAATTGTTATAAAAGGTCCCTCGTATCACGGGGAGGAGTCACAAAGAAAAATAACCACCAGAAATCATAAAGTTAGGGGGTCGGATTTTGAGCAAGGGTTCGTGTTCCTTTTGCTTTTGTGTAAATAGAAAAATCACGGATGGTTGCATCCTTTATATCACCATCCCATCCTTGAATTTATTCAAACTTCCTCGTATAAATAAATCAGGAAAATCCATAGCTTCCAACTAACACCTGCAGGGGTACATTCTCTTTTGGTTTATACGTATAATATTCTTGGAAGGAAATGGCTAAGCTCGTTTTAATACCGCGACGCGGGGCTACGTCATTCGTACCATGGTACACGAAGAGTTGATTAATAAGGGGGACACCTAAGCGCGAGGAAATGCCAGGCTATTTCGAAGGAAGACGGGGTTAAACCTTCAACTTTATTCAACATCCGAAAAGGGGGAAAGACTGCGAGCGCGGGAGTTAAAATTTTAATGAGGTTTAAGGACGAAAACCGCAGTCAACCCCCCTTTCTCCAAGCTTTATCCGCAATTAAATTGCGCATCTGAGCGGGGGGGGGCGAGGAAAACAATAGACGCGATGCTAAAATCTCCTTCCCATATTTGATCTATATTCGCTTGCCACTGAATGAATAGATTTAATAGGAGGGTCTGATAAAGTTTATACCTACATTTTTCTATCATTTTCCCTACAATATAATGTTATTACTGATGTCGTCACGTACATAATAATCAAACGTATTACGAAACCTTCCCGCGTTCTCTTTTAAGAGTATAGTCGAGGGGTAAATCACTGTAGAAAACCGGTGTGTGCAATCAAATCGGCGTAGAATTTTAAAATCAAATATCGTGAGATTTGAGGCAAATTTCGAGGAACTTGAGGTAAATTTGGGTAATCACGTGAAATTTGAGGCGAATTTCACGCAACCAGAGAACCATATGGGGTATGTCGTGAAATTTCAGGCGAATTTTACGGTACTTGTAAACAAAACGGAGGAACTCGTGAAATTTGAGGCGAATTTTACGGAACATGAGACAAACATGGGGTAACGCGTGAAATTTGAGGCGAATTTCACGGAACTTGAGACAAATAAGGGGGAATGAGACGAATTTCTCGGAACTGGAGGGATATATGGGGAATCACGTAAAATTTGAGGCGAATTTCACGGAACTAGAGGTAAAACTGGGGAATCTCGTGAAATTTGAGGCGAATTTCACGGAACTAGAGGTAAAAATGGGGAATCTCGTGAAATTTGAGGCGAATTTCACTGAAATTGAGGTAAATATGGGGAATTGCATGAACATTGAGGCGAATTTCACGACAACCAAGGGACAATATGGGGGAATAACATGAAACTAGACAAAATTACTGATTAACATTAAATCTCAAGGAAAACTTCTCAAATCCACGACCAAATCTCATAACACGAAATCAGTAAGTATTAAACTCATTGCACACTATTTTCATAAGCAATTTGCCCCTCTGATATAAACGTTGTTTAACATTCAATTAAAATCTTTCGGAGAAGATAGCATAGCACCACGCCATCATTTTGCCTCTCGCCCGCTTTCCATTTTATCGTAATACGCCTAGTAGCTTCCTTCATCCCTAGCTAAGTCCCCGCTATCTTTTATTGTTGCGTATTAAACGGGCTCTCGATTCCATTGTTAAGCCATCGCTCTTTCGGCTGCCTGCCTGCCTGCAATAAGACTATTTCGTCCACGAATAATAACTCCGGATAGAGAGAGAAGATTCAGAATATCTCTCTCCAGCTCCGCAATTGCACGTGCAATAAGTCTTCCGCGCAAGCCTAACTACAGTCCAATAAAACATCAGCAGCCCTTAACTCAAAAAGAAAATAATTAACCATTGAAACAAGGTTCTGAACTTATTTAAAACTATACGCTTTGATCTTAACCAGAAAGAAATTCTCCTAAATTTATTTCGCAAAGCACCCTTTATTTGTATCTTCCTAACTAACCTTGTCCTTTATTCTCTCTCAATCTCAAAGAAAAGAAGAAACGCTTCAGGAAAATGAACAAATATTGTATAAAGAGCCGTAGGAAAATATACCGTAGACATAATTAAGGGTGAATAAACGTCAGGTTACAAGAAGATAAATTCAGGAAGAAGCCTTCCTTACAAGTTTACATATTTGACGAACCCAAAGTAAATCGGGAACTAATGTCCAGTCCAGTTAGTACATAAGGGGGTATTATTAAAACCCCCAAGAGACGGAAGAAGAGTGAGAGAAGAACAACAAGGAAGAGACGAGGCTTTCTTTCATAATGGAGGAAGTGAGCTCACCACTCTCATCATCCTTCTCGCAAAAATAAAATTACCCAGGGATAAAAACACTGCACGAAAGAAGAATAGAATTCGGAGAAGCAAGATCTTTAGCTCCTAAGAGGGGAAGAGGACATGGGGGAGTACCATCGTGTCATAATATAGGCATAAAAGAGTAAATCGGCTAAAACGGAGCGTGTACAAAGTAGGAGGAGACCGATCTTTTGCTCTACAAGAAGGGAACGAATAGTTAAGAGTAAAGAAAGGTGGAGAAGAAATAGCTAAGGAGAGAATAATTCGGGTTATACACGATTATCCGTTCAGGGCTCAGCGTTGTGAAATAACGAAACGGCGTCGTACATTAGGTTACGGCTGGTTACGGCAACGAGCGCGGCGGAGGTTTATATGATTTATTAATGGCAAAAATCGCGGAAGAAAGAACCTTTTTCCTTAAAGTGCTAGTAACACTAAATTATTATTTTCTTCGGAATGATTATTCAATATTTTATTTCATAAAATCTAATGTTTTAATGTTTAAGTAGTTATTTAGAGCATGCAAGAATGTTAATAACAACATCTGCCTGCCAGAGATGTAGAAACGTGTAGAAATCAATCCCAGGTTAACTGAAGATAGTTAATTACAACCTTTGAAGGAAGTAAAACAGTAAACAAATAAACGTGGAGTTTTTTGTGGAAAATAAAGCTTGTGACGAAATCGTTCTATGAACAAGTGTCACCGTCACTTCGAAAAAAAAAAATGCAATAGCACTCTAACGAGATTTCTTAGTATTCCACTAACGTCTCCCCTTTTAAGCATACTTCTCTTTTTTTATAGCTTCTATACGAGCCAAGGAAACCAGAAAAATCGCTTATGAAAACTTTCATAAAACGAACATAAATTGCTTGTTACGAAAACCCCATAGAGTATGGAATATATACCTATATACGAACGGTAGTATATAAGGAGAATCTAATACCGTACACCCGGGGTATAAAGATATTGGTTCTTTTATTATGCATATGATCGAGCGGAAAGAGAGAACGGGGGACCCAAAGTAAATCTAACGGTTAATATTGTAACACGTACAATCTTATATATATATATACATATACATATAAACGTATAAATATAGCGATATCACGAAGTTTAACTTGTAATGTTTCTATATACGTAACGTTTTAGGCGGTAAGTTAAGACTGTTCGCGGATACACATTGAATGAAGTCAAAAGTTGGGAAGTATATATATATAAGGCAACCTAATTCAAGGTATAAGGTTTAAATATCGACCTTAATATCGTACTGTAACTGTACCCCCAACGAAAAAAGCTAATATTTACATATGGATTTTTTTCTTCCCAAGCCGCTTTGGGCAACGAAAGCGTGCATGCAATGAGGTTTTTACTGGTTTACACGGTGGTCAAAGCCAAGGTAAGTTAAATTTCGCATGGTTTCCATACATAGCCTTCAGACCAGGAGAACTGATACCATTTACACCATGGAGGCCAGGCTATACTTGGCACTGCACTTTGCCCGACATAGCCTTACCTCCTGGTGTGAATGGTATCAACCCTCCTAGCCTGAAAACTACGTAAATAACCAATTTTGAAGGAGAATTCCCTGAAGTTCCCATCAGTTTACCGGGTGTCTATGAACCCTCAATGAAAAGTATGATAATAAATATTTCTTGGCCGTATAGTCTCAAGTGGTTATTTTATATTAAATTCCTGATATTCCTAATAAAAATAAGTTTGATAATACAAGCCGTTTTACATGGACTAAAAGCTAAGTAAAGAGTAAATTTTAAAATACGTAGATGCATTTTTTTTCTTTTTTGGTACCATAGAAATTCTAACGATATACTTCATACAAGTATTTTCCCCAACGTAATGAGCTTAACACGCGGATTTTTTTTCGATGTATTTCACCCCCTCATAGAGTGGGGATGGATTTTTTTTTTAAAGTATAGGAGTAAAAAAAATATTCAATCTCATTACCTTTACTACGGAAAGAACATACGATATCCCAGAAATACGAATCCACTTAGCAAAATCTAGTCAAGTTTGGCTTGCTTTTACAAAACTCGAATTTTAAGAGTTAAGAAACAAATACGAAAGGCAAGGCAAGGAGAATAAACGTGGATAAATAGCTTAAAATATTCAAAAGTTCGAGCTTACCAGTCATATTACGGCTTCTACATACCCCCCCCCCCGACTAACTTGAAATTGGTTTACAACCTACGAGAAATTCAATTTCAAGCTCATAATGTACTTTCCTTTAGATGCTTTCAGTATTACTACCCAAAATTTTGTTAAGCGTTCCTTTCCCATCATAACTTTCATTCCTTATAAGGAAGTATAGTGTAAAGTATATAAGGATGCCGCTCGAGAAAAAAATGGGATGTAATAATCGGGATTATGTCTTTTACAGTGTTTTTGGGTGAGTAGGAAAAAAAACCCAGGGTACTCTTCACTAAAACCTTTACGTGTGAAAAGGGGATTATAGACCAAGGATTAGACAACGTTGGCCAAGCTATATAGGTTTTACTTAAAAAAATCCAAAAAAACCCTAAGGCGAGTAAGCTCTTAAAGTTTACCTCTTAACCTAAAATAAAAAAAGATTCAAAGGGTTTTGGAGTAGAAGAAAAAAAGGATTCTAAAATAGCAGACTAAGCCTATTTTTTCCTTTCTTCTATATATATATATATATATATTTTTGAGGACTTGTACTAAAAACGAAAAACAATGGCTGTATTATACGCTGCAGTAAAATTCGAGAAACCATTCTTTAGATTTGGGTTGGATTCTTTCCCAAATTGGATTAATAAATACATCATCAAAGGCTTAATGAAATGGAGTGAAATAATCTTCATAACTAAAAACTAGCGATGTTTTTACAACATTACTTTCTCACCAATAAAACTGTACCAGACACACATTTCACTAGCCCTTTAAGGCGAGCACAGAGAGTTAATTCATTTATCAACCCTTTGAAGAGTTAAGATCACGAAAATTCCCAAATGGGTTTTCAATTACTGAAAATTCTTTTTGGGGGTTGCTTCCGAACGAAATATTTCGTACTTGCTAAACTCATTTCGATAATGGATTTTTTTTAAAAAAAATAAAAATAATAATAACGTAATGGTAAAGCAGTGGGCGTATTATTTGGTATTATCAACTATAAATCGTGGATATTTTTGTGGGAAGGGCCCCCACTTTCGAAACAAACACTGTTATTGAAACGGATAAAAAGTACATCCCTCCCCAAGTTTAGAAGGTACCTTTACCACATACAATTATTTACCAGAGAAAAGGGGGGAGTTTAACAATTTACAGACAGTCTAAAAAAAAGTAAGCGCTAGTTTCGCTATGTTGTTCTTCTTTTAGGACCACTTAGGAAAGAGTATTTGGGAGTAGGAAAAAGTCAGGAAGGAAAAAAAACACTACCAGGTATTCCTATGTTGTTATCCATGTCCGGGGAAGAAAAAAAAGTCGGTCCATTCTCATTACCTTGAAAGTGAAGTTTTTGGCCCGACTCAATCCGAGGGGATACCCACTAAACTGACAATTTTAAACTTAATGTGAATTTCGAACAAACAGAAAAAAAATAGCAAACTTGGTAAAGGAACACCGATTAATTTTGCGAATCAAAATTTATAATATGAGATGAAAATCAGACTATACTTCATTTAAGAGTGTATAACCTCTTGAACGAAACACAACGGTAAGCATTTCTATGTTCGCATTTCAACTCTTGGTATTACCAAGAAGCGATATCTATTTTATTAGGGAGAGGTACGGTAAGAATTTCTATCTATGTTAGCATTTCAACTCTTGGTATTACCAAGAAGCGATATCTATTTTATTAGGAAGAAGGTATAAATTCGCCCCCACATTTCCAGCTTTATCTCCACCAGTCGAAACGTTTGTCCGGAGTTAATCTCCGCCTCAAAATTACAACCAGCATCTCATTGGCTCTTGAAAACTGCACGTCAGAGCCACGCGAATGACGATGACGAAAATTACAGTCATATTTTCCGACTGAGGAGAGAGGCAGCGAAATAGCCCGGCACCTCCTTTTACGTCCCCCCTTGTATTTTGAAAGGGGGACCGGGATTATGGCGTGGCGCGAATACTTAGAGGCATCTTACACCTTCTCCCTAATAAACTAGATATCACTTCTTGGTATTACCGCGACCTTATCAATAGATTCTCGGACCCCAGTTCACTTTGTGGTATAAGAAATTTTCGAGATCAAGGAAAGAAAAAAAAAAGTTTCCCAAACTACCATTTTCATCCTATTTTTCTTTTTCCTTCCAGTAAATCGCCCTTTCCCCTATGATCCCGAGGAGCATCTCGATGGTACGATCCCAAAAAACCCCAGGCTATTTTTCTCAACACACCTAAAGTTTACCCAAACCCTAGAGGGGAAAAATACAATACAGAAAATTGTTCCCTTTGGCTGGAGGAAAAATATCTAAAGAAAAAACAAAAGGCCAACCAAAAATGTTATGGCAACTTTAGAAAGAGGTGGGAATTTAAAAAAAGGTTGTACCTACTGGAGGAGGAAAATTGAAAAGATTGCTAGGTAGAAATTAATGTACGTCTAGAATTATTTCTACCATGGTTGTACGTCTAGAATTATTTCTACCATGGTTGTACGTCTAGAATTATTTCTACCATGGTTGTACGTCTAGAATTATTTCTAACATGGTTATTAATTAATAAAAAGATTGCTAGGTTTGTTTAGCCTAAAGAAAGGTCCAAGGAAAAAATTTGGGGTGAAAATTTATGGTTTGCGAATACAGCTACTGGCTGTTAAAAATAAATTGTTTAGGAGACCATCCTCAATACATAATCAATTTTCAACTTTTTCTGCCCTATTGTTTGTTGATAATAGAGTGCCCGTTTTTAATCAATCTCGATTAGTTCAAGATTCTAAAACTTCAAATGCATCGCCTAACATATTTTTTAGAAGAATTTTCGTTATTTCATAAAAATGTTTGAGGAGGGAGAAAATCCCTAATTGCCCAATTATATATTAAACTGTTGATGAATAATATCCTCCATATTTGATAAAGTATTATCAAGTCCCTTAACGGTAATAGGGACTTGGCAATTCGGGCTTAACTCCGCCCCCAGCGCCATTATGGTATGTTTTTTTAACAGAATGAAAGCTATATAAGCCCCTCCTCCTGGTATGTTTTTAGAACTAATGGAGGGTAGCCTGACGTTGCATGAGGTAGTACTGCCAAGTCCCTATAGGCGCGCATAGTAAAATTTCCCATAGACATTTGAAAGACGCCCACTCTTAAATTTGACAAAATAATTACTTGTAATTATCCCTATACTAATTAATTAATTATTTCTTCCCAATCAACCCCCAAGTCAGTCAAACCCGATCAAATTTACGAGCCTAAACTCGATTTACAAAATAAAATCGCGAAGTTTTACAAATTAAAATTAAAAGATAATTCGAGTTTATATAAAAAAACTCAACTCGTTTTACATACCTTTTAAAAATCGCGATAATTTACAAAACAACAAAAATGTAATAACAATGTAAAGGGAACGTAAACATCTCTAATCTCATTTTAAAACACATGAGTTCAAGATCATACCTTCCCTTCAATTTTCAAAATCAAAAAAATAATATAAACAATCATTCAAATATCACATGAACATTCTTTCACACAGGGGGAGTTAGGGAAAGGAAAAGTTCTGCCTCACTATCGCCACCTATAAGCTAAAAAAAAACCTAAAGGAATGGACAGGGTCACGTGTCTAAACAGCGCCAAATTCAAATTCAACTTCGCCAAAACAATACATTCACCTTAGAAAATTTTGTTTTAAGCTCACCAGTTAGATGACTGCCGGTAAATTCGAAGTCGTCATCCTGATCCCAATGCTTCAGTGATAGATTGGTCAATGGGGTCGCGTTGGCAAACTCCAAGTTTGCAAAATGCCAATCCAATACTTGTCGATCTCTAGATGACAAATAGACATCACTAGGAGGAGAAGCTTCCAATTCCTGTAGTTTATCCTCGAGTTCCTTTTGTTGTTCCAATAGTTGATCCCAATCCTAAATAAATAAATAAATAAATGGCAAAAAAAAGGTTTGATTGTTGCGTTAACGTAACAATTTTGTTAAAAACATTTGAGCCAAGGCTTAGCAGTTGTCCAAAAGAATTTCATTAAAAACATTTGAGCCAAGGCTTAGCAATTGACAAAAAAAAAAAGAATTTCATTAAAAACATTTGAGCCAAGGCTTAGCAATTGACAAAAAAAAAGAATTTCATTAAAAACATTTGAGCCAAGGCTTAGCAGTTGACAAAAAAAAAGAATTTCATTAAAAACATTTGAGCCAAGGCTTAGCAGTTGACAAAAAAAAGAATTTCATTAAAAACATTTGAGCCAAGGCTTAGCAATTGACAAAAAAAGAATTTCATTAAAAACATTTGAGCCAAGGCTTAGCAGTTGACAAAAAAAGAATTTCATTAAAAAGTCATTTGAGCCAAGGCTTAGCAGTTGACAAAAAAAGAATTTCATTAAAAACATTTGAGCCAAGGCTTAGCAGTTGACAAAAAACCGACTGTAAGAAAATATAATTGACTTATTTACCTTGCAAGCCACAGTCAAATCCCGCTGTTTGCTTCGGAGAACAAATTCTTGAGTGACATCTTTCTGTTGTTTGTTTTCAGAAAGTTCCTTGTACTGAAGATTCAAGGCTTCAATTTGTTCCCTCTTTTGAAGCATGTCAGTCTGATTAACGCGTAGTTTTTCTTGCAACTCCAAGATAGCTTTCCAATGCTGAATTTGACGTTCCTTGACATTCTTCTCTTGCAATTTAATGACCCATTCCAAGGCCTGACCGAGTGAAACCGGCTTGGACTGAACAAAGTTAAAGTCCAGTTGATGGGACAAGTAAGAAGTGGCTTCCAATAAACGGTTGAATTCTCTTTCAACCATTTCATCTTTGTCCTTGGGTACCGTATTTCCATTGGACTCGTACAAGGGACACTTTTGTCTAATTTTGTGAAGTTCCATGTTTATCTGTTTGCTAAGAACAGTTATGGGATTTCCCCCTAAAAAAATAGACAAAATCCACATTGATCTAAATGCTCAAGTCACTAAGCCTAATCCATTGTCTTTGTTAACACGTGGTTGCCTCGAAAATTGAAATAAGTCTGCCCTAAATGCTCAAGTCACTAAGCCTAATCCATTGTCTTTGTTAAAACGTGGTTGCCTCGAAAGTTGAAATAAGTCTGCTCTAAATGCTCAAGTCACTAAGCCTAATCCATCGTCTTTGTTAAAACATGGTTGCTTTGAAAGTTGAAATAAGCCTTCCCTAAATGCTCAAGTCACTAAGCCTAATCCATTGTCTTTGTTAACACGTAGTTGCCTCGAAAGTTGAAATAAGTCTGCCCTAAATGCTCAAGTCACTAAGCCTAATCCATTGTCTTTGTTAACACTTGGTTGCCTTGAAAGTTGAAATAAGTCTGCTCTAAATGCTCAAGTCACTAAGCCTAATCCATTGTCTTTATTAACACGTGGTTGTATTGAAAGTTGAATACAAAGTGGTGGAACACATTTTTATCATACACTTAATGTAACATAAACTAAGCCTAAAATAGCAACTAAAATAAAAGTACCCTATTGGCTTGACTGAGCCAGCCATAAAAATGCTAGTCACTAAGCCTAATCTCTTTGTTGCCACGTGGCAGGCGGCCATTTTGGATAAAATCAAAAACGTAGTATCTGTTCTGCTCAGCTTCATATTTAAAATTACGCGTTTTTAAGAAATTATGTGTTCTATTTTAGCTTTTCTTAACAATATTTTGCAAAACAATTTGTTAACCCATGAAGTTAAATAGTTAGTTTTAACACCAACAATAGAAGAGTAATTCCCCCCCAAAAAATATGTTTGCTTAACCTATTGACCTACCTAAGCCTGTGACCACCATGGCTCCCAAATCAGCAATGTAACTTCCTTTACGAAAAGTGGCTACTCTACCACCAACTCGATCCTAAAAAAAAAAAAAAAAATAATAAAGACATTTTGATCAGTTTAATAAAAATAAAATAAAATAAGTTTAGCAACATTTATTTCTCCTTAAATTAAATTAAATCAAATTATGTAAATCTTAAGTAACTCCATACCCTGGCTTCCAAAACAATGACTTCCATTCCAAACTGCTGTAGCTGTTGAGCAGCAGCCAATCCACATATTCCAGCACCAATAATAATGACCTTCCCATGCTTTTTAACTGAAAAAGATAATTAAATTCTAAAATATTAACAAAGTTCATAGTTCAAAGTGTTAATTAAGTATCTTTCCATTTTAGTTTAGAAACTCTTAATTACCAGGCAAACTTTTAAGTCTTTTAAAAACACCAAAATTAATATATCCATGACGTTCTAAGTAGGCGTGAATTCTCATAACTAATGGTCCATCACTATTATAAGGAGCATCAATTTGGGGAAGAGCGTTTTCAAAGATTAATTGTAACTTTGGGTTTTCAAGCCATAGTTGAAGCTGTAATTATTTAATTTAATTAAATTAAATTGAATTAATTAAACTGGTGACGTCTTCACTACAATTAGTTAAGACAACTATTTACCAATCTATTCCGAATATGTAGAAACACTTTCTGGGTTTGAGGGGGTCCTTGAGCGATATCGGGAAAGCAAGAAGCTTCTTGAGCCGTCATTTTATCAAATGGAAGTCTGCTTTGAAATGCAGCTCCTTCAAGTCCAGTTGGGTCATCATGTTCACTGTCAATTTCCTCCGTTTCTTCAGTCCCTCCAGTAGCAGCAGCGGTAGCAGCAGCTGTAGTTGAGGGCCCTGGTATGGGCTTCGTGTTTGTGCTAGGAACCACTACGGGTTTATCCTTTTCATCATCAGAAACCATACTTATCTCGATGTTAGACGGAATGCTTTGTTCAAACAAACAAACAAACAAATAAAGTCAAAAACCTTTTCAAGTTTGTACCTGTCAACAATAATCGCGAAAATTGTAGCCTAGAATGAACTTGACGTTATTCAATTCAACAATCTCCTTGTCAAAAAAATGTTGCAACATATTTAAGCCTTGGTCATAACACACGAATTACGCGGCATAACAGAAATGCTAAATAATTAAGCGTGTTTAACCCATTTTATTGATATTACTCAATTATTGGGTATATTTGATACGTACCTTCAAAGAAATTAACGAAAATTAATTATTTTATTCGAGCAAAAATTGCAATTTTCGATCCGACAAAATAATGAACCGCCGCTTGAAATCGAATCGCAGGAAAAAAGAAATTATCCACCGGTTGATGTCGCCGGCTGATTAGTCACGTGGTCTCTGTCTCCCCACGTGGTACCTTCAAAATTGACGAATATCGCCGGTCAAAATAATGAACTGTGACTTGAAATTTGCATCACTGTAATTAAAAAATAAATGTTATATTGAAAAAAAAAATTCTAAAAAAAAAATTCTAATTATCTGAAAATAACTACCTAAATTTGCTAAATTTCTATTCAGAATTAGTTTATCTAACTAAAATTTAGGCTATTCAACATTTAATCGCAATTAAAAACTATTTTAATCGCTTAATGTAATGTTAAATTGAAAAAATTTACTTTTTTACAAAACTATTTCTAAATATCCCAAAATATCTACCTAATTTTGCTAAATTTCTATTCAGAATTAGTTTATCTAACTATAATTTAGGCTATTCAACATTTAATAGCAATTAAAAGATATTTTAATTGCTTAATGCAATGTTAGATTGAAAAAATTATTTTTTCCAAAAATATTTCTAAATAACGGAAAATAATCAGCTAATTTTGCTCTATTTCTATTCATAATCAGTTAATCTAACTCTTATTTAAGTGATTCATCAATTAATTGCGATTAAAACCGATTTAAATTTAAATAAATTGCTTAGTTAGCTAATACGGCTACTGGGTTTTCTTAAAATTCGCTAAGCCTAGTTTGAAATTTTAAAATGCGTAAAAAGGTGCGCAGAAAGCTAATTTTCGTTCAACTGTTCTGAATAATATTTCAACACCCTCCCCCCTTAGTAACCATGGTAACCGCTCCTCTTTCAAGTTGAAAGAGGAGCGGTTACCATGGTTACTAAGGAAGTTTCAACCTATTTTTTTAATGTCTATTTCACCGGTTTGAAATGGTTTTTGGCTTCCGGACCAAAATTAATTACATAATTCAAGCCAGAAATCTGTATTAGGCTTACAAATTTTGTGTATTAATTACATTATAAAGTTTTAATCGAAATAAAATGGGTAAATTTAGTTTAAATTGACGAAAATGCTTTGTTATTACCAAGGCTTAAGGATATAAGTCCATTTCACTTATTTCGACGACTAGAAATTATTTTTTAAATAAATTGTGTTTAATTAATATTATCTCGAACTTTATTTAAAATAATATTAATAACAAGAACAACAGGCTCACATTTAGGCGCTGCTCATTTTGAAATCAAAACCGATCAAAACCCAAGAAAAAATAAATGATCCACCAGCCGATGTCGCTGATTAGTGGTCCCTAGTCCCTACAAAGTTGACAAAAAATGGGCACCTAAGTTTCTTGAAATTTTATTTTATTATTAAATTATTTAATTAGATATAATGAATTCTAATAAACAAACCAAGAAGTATTTAACACTCTTGGAATTACAACATCCTGAAAATTTAAACAAAGAATGGTTGCTTTCATTACTAAAAGAGGTAAACATTGAAGGAATTGGTTAAGCCTTGGTACAAGATTATGTTAAATTTCTTCATTTTGAAGTTGAACCATAACACCTGGGCCTCGGGAATGTTTTTTTTTTAATTTTTAGAGATATATAGGAAATAAATCTGTTAAAGACTTGGATAGAGTCGATTTAATCGAATTATATCACGAAATTATCCAGCCCTATCCTCAAAGAGATTACTGCAAAAATAGAAGGGGTATTTTGCTCTCCAAAGCCAGAGAGGAGAGGTAGAGTAACCACATGTCTTAACCTAAAACCAAACCATGGGGTGTCAGTGTCACAATCTTTATTTCCAGGGCTAATGAACAAGCTAACAAAGAAGCAGCAGATCCTATGCAAAGTTCAGGAACTACCATCCATGTTGTAACACCAACTAAACGTAAACTAGAAGACATCGAAGGGTGTAAAAGGGATAGGAAAATTTCTTTTACTAACAACTCAGTTAGTAAATCTCCATCTGAAAAATCTAAAGATGGTCACAATCTAAATGGCACTATTAAACCTGAAAAACTGTTAGATAATAAATCAAATGATGTGAAAAAACCATCGAAGAGAACAGCCTCTATTGATTCCGAGGTAAATATAACGAAACACACTCTATAAATGATTAGAATTAATTAATTAATTAATATTCCCATTTCCTTATGTCACAACAGGGTTCCGATAATGACATGAAAAAGCATAAAAAAATCACGTGGCCATAAATAAATCATGACAACATCCTAAATTTTCCCCATATTATTCACAAGATCAAGAAAAAATTTAACTACACATGGAATTCATGTGTATTTATGTATTTATTGTTTTAGGAATAATTAATCAATGTAAATAAATTTTTATATCATGGTAGAAGTTGTTGTTGTTGTTATTAAAATTAATCTTTAAATTATATACCCTTTAATCAAAATCAAACAGATTCTCGAATGAATTAATTTAAACTAGAGTTGGAATTTGGAGTCTCGAAGACAATTCAGAGTATGGTTTCCCACCAGCTTTGCAACCTTTCTTTTTAAGTGATTCCAGACATCGAACAGAATACCTGTTATCTATAACACCTTGTTTGTGCGCCAACATCCATAGATTAAAGGCCAAATCCGATAAAGAACCATTACATATGTCGGAGTGAATTGTTAGCCTTTGGAAAAGATCTAAAGCTAGAGTGCTTTGTCTTTTTGTATACTATAAATATAAGACAAAATGTTTATCATATAACATTGATTAAAGGGAGGGTGAAGTAGAAAATCAAGTGATTTTTTATCGATTCTTCTACTAATTATAAGACCAGTCTGCATAGTCAAACATTCAGGAAATACAGATTCCGAATGATTTTAAAATTCAAATTAGGTTCAGATTTTAAGTGTAATTTTAAAGAAGGTCCTCCGACCAATCGCGTAACGCCCTGCCTTTTTATTAACAAAATTCTCGTGGCACGTTCCGTGTCTCGCGCCACGATTATCACGTTGCGCGCGAATTTTATCAAATCTCGTGATAAATTTCATTCAACATGTAACGTGCCACGAGAATTTTGTTAATAAAAAGGCAAGGCGTTACGCGATTGGTCGGAGGTCCTTCTTTAAAATTATCCTTAAAATCTGAACCTAATTTGAATTTTAAAATCATTCGGAGTTGGTATTTCCTGAATGTTTCACTATGCAGACTGGTCTTATAATTAGTAGAATAATCGATAAAAAATCACTTGATTTTCTACTTCACCCTCCCTTTAATAATCAATAATTAAAACCATACATTTTTGTCCCCTAAGCATTTTAAATGAGTTAAAACTTCCTCCACAACTGTAGTTCCGATATTATTAATTTCATTTAGGAATTTTGGATCGCTTCCATATAGAGAGTCATTTGAATCAACTTAATGTTAAGTATTAATTAGTTTAACCTATTATTAATAACTATTCCTAGTTAAAATCTCTAGCCAGTTACCCTTTTCAATATGGTAAATATATTTTTCTTGGGACATGGCTGAAAGCAAGTTTAAAACACTAAGATAAATATGTGCTTTCGAGTCTCCGGTATTATCCCAAGTATAGTCTCTTATAATATTCAATAAACCTCGAACCAAGTACAGTGGTTCTTGTTCAGGATGATCCTAAATATAGTAAACTATTTAATTACATGTAAATTAAGGTGGATGGACAAAAAAATTAATGGAACCTTACAGGAACTATAAGTAATGTAGATAATAGATTATTCACGTATGAAACAAAAAAAGGTTCACTAGACTTTTGTTTACCATCCAATTCAATTGTTGGAGGAACTTCGGGTAATAAACTAACAGCGGCTTTGAAGAAAGCATCAGCTACAAGAGAATGTTTTCAGAAACGGTAACTTCTTTCTTCTTCATCAGTTTGTAATGAAATTACCATGGATGAAGGATGCGCGTGAGGAAATTTGTTTTCACGCTATAGGATCGGTAACTCCCTATCTCGAACGACAGAATATTCTGTATACACTCTGTTACAACGTCGGTTGTCAGCACGCGCAAAGCTATTTCTCTATGTAACGTAGCTTTGTACGTGCTGTCAAGAGACAAAAAACTACAGGATCTTCAGGATTTAAAATATCCGCGAGTTTTTTAGCTCGAGTGCACGGACCTCTAGGCCTTAGGTTCAAATAGGTGTGAAATTGCATACAGTCTACTACACGCATTTGAAACTAAGGCCTAGAGGCCCGTGCACTCGAGCTAAAAAACTCGCGGATATTTTAAATCCTGAAGATCCTGAAGTTTATTGTCTCTTGACAGCACGTACAAAGCTACGTTACATAGAGAAATAGCTTTGCGCGTGCTGACAACCGACGTTGTAACAGAGTGTATACAGAATATTCTGTCGCTCGAGATAGGGAGTTGTCTATCCTATAGCGTGAAAACAAATTTCCTCACGCGCATCCTTCATCCATGAAATTACCTTGTGATAAACACTGGTTCAGTAGAGCAACTTGTCCGGAAACTAAGTATAGTTCAAGTCTCTGGAACACCCCCATTAAAGATGGAATAGTTATGAAGGCATAGGCGGTACAAGCCTTAACGAAAGACGCTGTTTTTCTAGTATGATGACCCTGTACAACCTGTCTCGTTTTCATAGCCAATAAATTGACACATTGAACCAATTGTGTTGCAACTGGGTCCAGGTTGCTGAATGTGGCTCTGGCTTCTACGTAAAAGCTCAATTGTTGTTCAAAATCACGTCCAAAGTTAATTCTTCTTATGAAACTAGAGATAAGGTGTGATATTTGTCGTTTCTCATCATCTAATGTCAAAGCGCTAGAAGAAAAAATAATACTTTATCGCCAAGTTCACAAGTAAAAGTTTAACAAGCGAATTGAGTACTTGACAGGATCGTGCATTGTCTTGCATATAAACATCAGAGCATTGATAACAACAGGATCACTTGTTGAATCATGAGGTGACCTGATAAATGCTTCTATAATGGCTTTACACGCGTCTACTTTAACATTCTCTTTTTGAAGCATGTCAAGGAATGGTAGAAATTTGTCCATAGAGAAAAGATCAGTCACATCAGGTAAGTGAGTGACTAAACGTTGAACAACTGATGCAAGTTGAGGGTAGTGATTCTCAAAAGCTCTATCGGGTAACATATGCTTCAAAATGTCTCCTAAGAAGGTATTTACTTCTAATTTCTAGAAAACGTTAAGATAGTTAAGATGGTAACTATAAACATTAAACTAACTAAACATACAGAAAAATGTTTAACAGGATACTGAATCCAAACTTCAGCACAACTCATATAATCCTATGTAGAAGTAAAGATAATTAACTATACTGAAAAAGGAACAGAAAGTAGACAAATTAACTAACAGATGGATTCTTCAATTTCGTCACCACTTTCCAAACTTCATTCAAAACTTGAAGTCGTTGATTTTCAGGAGGATCAGCTACTGCCAAACACAATCCTAAAGTTCTGAATAACATTGGCTAAATGACGCGAAAACAAATTTAAGTTAAGTTAAGTTAAATTCACTATAACTATGAAATTTAATAAGATGTACTTTAGGGAAACCTGTATCTTCACACTCCTTCATAATCTCAACAAACTTCAGTGACCTATTTGCAACAAACTGGGGTTGAAAAGCGGCCATGATAGAGTTCAAAAGTAGCGCGCTATTTGCCTGCGCTTGGCATTTGTCAAGGAGTTGAGCCAACAATGTATCAGTAGCTTTATAAGTTACGCATTGCAAAATCCAATCCAATGCTGGGGAAAATAGTGTCAAGTAAACTGAAAAGGGGACGTTTTGTTCGGCTAAGAGTTTCTTGACAAAACTACTGCTCAGCTACAATAAGAAATGAAATTTTAATAATTTCATTTGTAGAATTGAAGGAAAAGTACAGGTAACATTACATTATACCTAAAAAGAACGGCCATTCTTTTAAAGGGAGGGTGAAGTAGAAAATCAAGTGATTTTTTATCGATTCTTCTACTAATTATAAGACCAGTCTGCATAGTGAAACATTCAGGAAATACCAGTTCCGAATGATTTTAAAATTATTTCAAATTAGGTTCAGATTTTAAGGATAATTTTAAAGAAGGTCCTCCGGCCAATCGCGTAACGCCCTGCCTTTTTATTCACAAAATTCTCGTGGCACGTTCCATGTTGAATGAAATTTATCAAGAGATTTGATAAAATTCGCGCGCGACGTGACAATCGTGGCGCGAGACATGGAACGTGCCACGAGAATTTTGTTAATAAAAAGGCAGGGCGTTACGCGATTGGTCGGAAGTCCTTGTTTAAAATTATCCTTAAAATCTGAACCTAATTTGAATTTTAAAATCATTCGGAGTTGGTATTTCCTGAATGTTTGACTATGCAGACTGGTCTTATAATTAGTAGAAGAATCGATAAAAAATCACTTGATTTTCTACTTCACCCTCCCTTTAAGGTATAATGTTATGTTATCTGAACTGTTCCTTTAAAGAAGCTATTGCTGTACTTGATTATAGCTTTGAAGAAAATCCCAAAAGTTTTGAGAAACATGGTCCCTAACATCAGGAGCAATAGTCATTCCAACTCTACATAAATAACACCTAGCGTAAGCAGCTACAAGAGGATCTCCAATTCCCCTAATGGTTTTGGTCAGCCTCATTAAGGCTCTTGAATATTCCCTATTGAATTGAGATCGAAGCGATTAAACTTAAAAGGAACTTGAAAATCTAACCCAAATTTTACCCTTTATTTAGAAAACTATAAGATCTGAGGATTGCAGCCTCCACATAAAATCTGGGAATCAGTTCCCGTATAGAGGCTATCTTAAAAAACCAATTCCTACAAGTTTCCTTCGCATCTTCAGGAACTTGTTCGGGAGTAAAATTTTCGGGTAAAGGAATGGCTATGTTGCTTCCGGGTTTATAATACTGCGCTTTAGCGTGAATTCGTTGGTTTACTAAGCGACCAAAGTTGTCCAAAATATCGGTGATGAGGACAAACTTGCTTGGGTAAAACTTAACTACAGCTGTATCAACAAGTAGTTTGGCACATTGAATGGCTATTTTTAAAGCTTTGACCCTTTGATCTTGATCCCACGACTCTCTAAGGGCTTGATTTAGTTCTTCAATACGGCAAACATATTCTTGTTGGGATAAATTCAACATTTCCTTTACGGAACCTTCTTCAAAGTCATCTAGTTGTTCTAGACGTGTTTTGACCTTATCTGAGACTGTGCTAGAACTTTTAACTACCACTACAATGCAATTTTATTTTTTTTTAAATTAGTTGGGAGTTTTAAAAGGTGGAATTCATAAACGTCGGACGCAACGCAATTTAGTACAGGCAAAGGCAGGGCGTCGTGCGCAAAAGGCGGAAGTTTGCGCATGACGCTCTGCCTTTGCCTGTACTAAATTGCGTTGCGTCCGACGTTTATGAATTCCACCTTTAGACATTATTAAGTGTCAATAACACCTTTATCAGTTCCAGCTAAAAAACTAGTTGTGATAGAGAGCTTCTCAGAAGTGGTGTATCTAGTTAATATTGCAGATTTTTTGGATGTCCATGGTTCAAAACCATCATCTAAACTGATTGATCTCTTTGGAGTTGAAGCTTCCTAAATATATAATAGTTTAAAAGTCCCTATTTGACATGACAGCACAGTTTGGTGGGAATTTTGGCACATACTTGAGCTGCCATTTGACTAAGAGGGTCTGACGCTACTGCAAACTGAGACAATGGATCTAATCCCTCTAGAGCTGAGCTTAATGGATGCAAAACTGAGAGAGGGTCTATAGGAGTTGTTGAAGCAGTTGTCACTGATAACTTCCTGGGAGTTCCATGTCCAGATGAGGTAGCACTGCTAACTGAACTACCCCATCTTTTCACTTTACTCTCTTGGACTGTAATGGTCATGAGTTGCAGGGGATGATCCAAAGATACATCTTCCGATGGCAAATGACCATCTCGTTTCTCCAAATCATACAGACGTTTCCTTGACTGCCTGTTTCATAATACAGTTAACGCGCAAAATAATTTAAGCATGTCTGATGTCTCCTCCGATGAAATGCATAATAGACTAATGGCACCCCATGTTATTTCCCCATAGAGCTTAATACAGTCGAAGGCAGAGGGCTGCCATTACTATTCAACTATCTCATAATGATAAGCCAAGGTTTAATGAAGTTTAAACGCGTTAATTTTACCGTTGTTCTATTAAATAACACAAATTCTTCTTATAAATACAAAACTTACCATTCGTATGACATTCTACTAAATTTTGAATTAAATTTCACTTCGAATTTTATTTCACTTTCGTGGGTGTTGTTGTCATGAGACAGTATAAGCAGACGATAACGCCCGACGCGCCTTTAATGTTAAAGACCACCACAGGGTTTTTGACATGAAAAATTTTCCTTGTAGAGTTGATGAGTCTTAAACGGTAACATTGGTCATCGCGACACAAGCTTCTACGTGCGTTATTCTTTTAGACAATTAAATAAATCCATATCAAAAATGACGACTGACGATGACAGTAATTTGGAAATATTGCTGGGTAAGTTTTATTCATTTATTTAGTTTAAATTCCATCATTTTGGACACTCCCTGAAGTAACATCTTGTTCTGGACCAGTTGAGGGTCTTTGTGGTCATCGGTACACCAACTATATGCGCAATAATTTTCCTTTCTTAAATCATAGCTAAAGCCGCAAATCCTCTAAATAAGGAATTAGATTTGGAAGCTGTAAGTGCCTTTCATGATTGCATGTCAGAAGATCCTGAGGGGCCCCAAACAGCACTTAGATTCCTGGCTCATAGAATTCAATCTCCGCAAGAGAAAGAAGCGATGATGGCGCTTCTTGTAAGTATATAACCCAACCTACGACACACTTTGACACTCCTTAACACCATCCTCAAAACAGCTTTTAGAAGAATGTGTCAGAAAAAGTGATCCAAGGTTTCTTAATGAAATTGGAAAGTTTAGGTTTTTAAATGAATTAATTAAAGTTGTTAGTCCAAAGGTAAACGCTTCCAACACAACATTTAAGTAAAAATTTCTTACACGCGCTTTACCGAAACGCAGTACTTAGGCAATCGAGCTCCTTCAAAAGTGAAGCAGAAAATTCTGGAACTTATGTTCAAGTGGAGTGTTGAACTTAAGCACGAATCAAAAATTAATGAGGCCTATCAGATGCTTAGAAAACAAGGCGTCATTACGGAAGACCCCGTGCATGTTCTCGAGGTAATTGCAGTGATTTTGATTCAAGATCTCAAATTCGCTGAACAGTTCATATCTTCCAGCACTATGAACCTCCTGAAGCACCATCTCCTCGACCTCAAAATCCCATATTTGATGATGAAGAGAAATCCAAAGTATTTTTCAGTACAACATAATGCCCTGGAGCATGCATTTACCAATCTTCAACTTTTTTAATGAATTATTTTAGTTACTTCAAACACTCCTTCAAAGTAAAGACCCTGATGACTTGCAAGCCGCCAACCGGTTGATAAAAAGCATGGTTAAGGAAGCTGATAGAAGAATGGAATTAATGGCAAGAACCATGACTGAACTGGAAGCTGTGCATAACAACGCTGTTGTACTCTCCGACATGTTGGATCATTACCTTCCAGGAAAGACATTGGATGAAGAGAAGGACCTTATGAAAGAACTCTTTGAAAGTTGCGAGAGGTTGAGGCCAAAACTCTTCCGATTAGCTGGAGAGATGGATGAAAAAGATTCTGGACTAGATGACATTCTTAGAGCCAATGACGAGTTGACCGTGGTAATAAACAAATACAGGAAAGTGATGGGTATGGAAGATGGAGCTGTGTTTGATTTGGCTGCGCACGCCAAAAGTAGTTCTTCATCTATGGCTACAACCTCCTATGAAGCTTCATTAATGGACCTCGGTTCTCCAGTTACCAACTCGTCATCTACCAACTCGACAACTTCAAAGTCAAATGCTGACGTATCTTTCTTGGACGACCAACTATTGAATTTAGGTTTAAACGACGCCCCTGATATTCCTCTTAGTAATAGTTCCTCGGGTCTAATTTCTAATGACAATCCCAGTATGAGTGGCGCCACGTCCAAAAACCTTTTGTCAGATCTAGATCAGATATTTTCCACTCCAACCAACCAACCTAGTATTCCAATTACATCCATGATGAATAGTAAGGGATCAATGTTGCAACCAACAAACGCAATTTCTAAATCCCTTACCACAGGTAAATGGAGTTAGATGAAAGGTTATAGACCACGGTGTCATACACTAATCATTTTCTTTCCTACATAACAATGTCCAGTAAAACCTGCAACAACAACAATCGCGGATAGCCAAACTTCTAAACAGAAACTCGTTAGTGGGTTGGATGAGCTTGATGTTATTGGACAATCTCTACTTAAACAAAGTTTGCCTCTTAACATGACTAAAGTCGAATTTCCAAGGTAGTAAATGTTCCTCTTCGCCGCTGCCGACTCCTTTTGAACTCTTTAACCCATCTTTTGGTCAACAGTACGCCTCAGAAAGTTCCAATGAGCCAACTGCAAAGTCGACCTGGACCGATGATACCATCTCAAATCATCCAGGCGCAAGGTTCTTCTCTACTCTCTTCAATTTCGGACAATACAATCTTTACTTCCTCAAATTCCGCATCTCCCAGTCGAGGAAATGACGCGTTTTCTTTAGCAGACTTCTTTGTTCCTTTAGAAACAATTCAACCTGGTAGGGGTCGCCCCCCGAGCATCCGAGCTCGTTCTTACGGATTGTCCTTAACTTAATCATCCAATTACAGGAACTTTACCACCTTTATCACTACACGATAAAGATGGATTGACAGTTGTTGTGCATTTTGGAAAAGATAGTCCTAGAGAAGATGTTACAGTCATGGTGGTATCAACCATGAGCAAAAATACTAGAGCGCCAATAAAGAATGTTAAATTTCAGGCGGCGGTACCCAAGGTTGGATGACTGTACCTTCAAGCATCGTTCCTTTAATTTAATCTTTTACCTTTTCATCTACTTAGTCAATGAAAATCAAGCTTCAACCTCCATCCGCGACAGATTTACCACCGCATAATCCCATTTTACCTCCAGCAGCAATTACGCAAGTTATGTTGCTGGCTAATCCAAATAAGGTACAATATACTAAGAGAACTCGTCAAGCAATGATTGATAACCAACATTTTTCCCGTTTAATAGGATAAAGTTCGCCTAAAATATAAAATAACTTATACGGTAAATGAAGAAAACCAAACGGAAATAGGTGAAGTTGATAGTTTGTTGGCAACAACAAGATGACATTCTTCTCTTAAATTAAACAAATTTATATAAAAGAAAATCGGGCTCCTGAAAGATATATTAACTAAAGAAAAGATGAAAAATATTATACTCTTCAACAACACATTAAATAAATTGAAATCCATCGCGTTAATTGGTCATTTGATTGATACTTTTGACCTTGATTTAGCATTCCATAAAGAAAAAAACTTATTTGACAGAAGAAAAAACAAATTAAACAAATCCCTAAGATTAAGATTAAGAGCAACTTGAACTTATGTCCCAAACCATTTCTATCATGTTAATGTTATAAACTCGTGTTTTGTACATACAACGTAGTTTTTTTTTTTTTTTTCGCAATTACCCCTTTTACATTTGTTTCTAGTCTAAATTAATTAATTAATTAATTCAAAATGTTAATTGCGTTTGTTTGTTTGTTTGTATGTTTGTTTATTATTTACCTTCGTTCATTAAAGATCTTTTCCCCCCATGAAGTCTCTTTTCTCCATTACTTTAAATTATATAACAAAATATAGAAATAGTACTACTAACGCTAACTACTAGTTAGTTAATGCTCTCACTACCCAATAGAGTCACGATTGTTTTTAAGGTTACAGGAAGAGCTGTTGGATCTTTATGCCACTTTCCACTGTAAATTTCTTTAGGTGGACTGAGAAGTAACGAAGCTACACTGCAATTTTGCAAAAACAGAAATTTATTAATTAATTATAAACATAATGACGTAATGCGATACTTACTTCGGCATTCTTAGTATTGCTAGTAACTCGTTAATTCTATCCATAACGATTTTATTGGCAATATCCTGAAGTTCAGTATCTTCATTCGAAACTGAATTAACTGGTGCTAATTTTTGACCAGCCTTACTTAAACATAAAATGGCCCTTGGAAGTAACTCCTGACTTCGACTGGCCAGCTGCAAGTTGAAAAGTTACTTACCATTAACTTTGAAATTCAATATTTTTGATCGACATACTTCAGATAGAGTTGTTAAAACAACGCAAACTAATTTCGGGAATTGGTGACTTTCAATGTCACTACTTGAACTTAGAATTTCATAGATGATCGTTTCCAGACCATCGTAATACCGCGTAACAATTTCGGGTTTGCAAAGATTCGTGTAACTAATACTGGTATATTCTCCGATAGCCCAAACTAAATTAGTGTAGACCTGAGTTACGGTTGTTACTTTTTTAATTTCGCTAACGAAATCCACGAGTTCTTCGTGTAAATGAATGATAAGTTCGGGATGTTTTTCGATAAGTTTTAGTATAGCTTCGGAAATAACTCTAAAACATGTAGGAAATAATGAGTACAGTACACTTCGACCGAGGGGGTAGACGCTCTAGATCTCTGTGTACACCTGAGTTCAAAAGAGTTCAGCTTTGACAGTGCATCGAGTTCAAATCCTTCGGAACTCAGAGTTCAGCTTTGACAGTACATTGAGTTCAAGTCATATTGTACACCTGAGTTCTCAAGTGTCTTCCCCCTCGACTTCGACCTATTCTCTCGCAAATATTTCGTACTTTTGAATATCATGCGAATATCCTTTAACGGGATAAATCTGTGTTACACGCTCTAACATTCCAGGCAACAATAATGAAGTCAAACCAGCGTCAGCGTTTTGAATAACCACGTCAAAGTATCGCCTAAGATACGCATTAATTTGGTACCTTGCAACTTCAACTTATTTCCCATCTTACCCAAGTAGACGTGTGGCTGTTTTGGAACAAGCTACAACCCTGGGATGAATTGCAAGTGGTTCGATAGCAGAGTGAAACTTTTCAACACGATTAAAAGTATCACCCATTCCACTTGATGGTCTAAGTATGTAATTGAACATGGCTTGGTACTCTGGTCTTCCGAATATTTGAAGTAGAGAGGGATCTAAGCCCATTAAGATTGGATTAGCTATAACTCTCATCAAATCTACGGTTTTGAGATTGCCTTGTTGCAAAAGTAACGAGGCAGTTAGACAAGGTAAATCCAGTAACGAATGAAAGGCTTCGACTGAAGTAAGGGACGATAGAAAAGATGGTAATATATGAAGGAAATCGCCTTCGAAAGTACTTGGACTCCAAGCAACAATCTATAAGTCCAAGAAGACGTAATTAGGGCACAGATACAATTTTCAAGTTCTGGTTTTCTTTTTTTTTTTTTACTTTAAGTAAGGATGGAAAGTATTTTTCAAGAAGACTGCTGTTGTAACATAAATTGGCCAAATTATCCCTTACGAACTTAATAATTTCGAAAGAAGAGGAACTATCACTGTAACACAAGGATACCGTGTCCCGAAAAAGGAATGGAACAATGTCATCAACTTTTCGCATCATAATACCACCTTAAATCAATTATAACTTGTTTAGCAGACACTCTCAATGATAATTATTGTAGAAGTTATTACAGTGTCTCATTAGAAACTGAGATGAGGCAACCAAAACTACCACATCGAGGTAACTCGGTTGTTTCGTGACGTTTCTGTCGTGTAATCTCCTGACAATTGAGAGGCAAGAAGGTACATGGTCACTATCAGCGGTACAAACTAAGCTCAGAAGGTTTAGTGCCTCAGCTAAAGCCCCTTTTTGCACTTCAATATCGCTAGGAATCAGAGCATTTCTTTCACTTTGTTCAATAATATGCAAACAATATTCTTTGATGGTGGTTAGAGATTCGGGAGATAATAATTCACGGAGTCTCAAGTTAGAAAAGGGATCAGTAGGAGCTGATGTATCTAAAGTGTTGGAAATATCACAGATGTTCTCAAGCCAAGGTAGAAGAAATAAGAAGCTTTGGCTGTTAAGAATTTGCTCCACGGTAACAGTTTCACCTATGGAACCAGTTACAGAGTGAATAAATGCGATAGCTAGTTTCTAAGTGGTTGTGGGACAAGGACAACGCTTTTTACCTATAGATAACAAAGTAGGCATGTCTTGGGTGACTGCCCCATCAAGTTCTTTCGCGACAACAGCCCTATTGGTTGTGATAAGCTTCTGAACTGCGAAATTCGTAATGAATTTCATTTGCTCAGTTGAAAGGATAGAATCCTTCGAACTGACAAGTTGGCCAAAAAATCCTAGTATCTTTGGTTGCAGATTTTCATTGATTTTAGGATTCTCAATGTTTCTGTCAGGCAATTCTTTGGTTACTTTTCTATTAAAACATTTTCATTCAAGGGACCATACTCTATAATCCTCGTGACAATCTTTTTGAAGCCTAAATCTCCCGCGCCCTGAGCTAAAACCACGGGTAAACTATTGGCCAAACAGCTTACATCGCCTGATTCCATAGCTTGGCATAAGTCAGGCTGAGGAGCCATTATTTGAAGACAATCAATGACAATAAGCCTATCAATCAACGGAGTGATTGTATTGAACAGTAAAGCCAATAAGGCATTAACACCCGCTTCAATTTCTTCCGCTCTGTAATGGAAAAGCTAAAGATAAGCCATTAAAGGCTTTCCTAAGGTTGTAAAGGCAGGCTTACTCATCTAGTCTCCCAAATAGTAATGAACTATACAATTCAATTAAATCTCGCCGTTTAACTTCTTTTGGGAAATTTTTAAGCAGATTATTAAAACTGGCGTAAACCGAATTAACATCTTTGTCCCGATAACTTGTAGTTGATATGGAAGACGAAAGTTTTGACACACGCCTCTCGTTTATAGAGAGCGCCATTTTTAAATCAACAAACACGTGACTAACGCGGTACGCCGAGAACAAAAAAAAAATAACAAAAATGTTTTTGGAAAAAAGGGATCGGGCTTTTCCTTATCTTTAATTTATTTTATTTATCTAAAATTGACAAATTTCGGATAACTATTTTGGTTTTGATAAATCCGTACAAGGCTTGGGGTCAAAATCTTTCCATAGCTTTTCAAACTCTCTTTTAAATGGTTGAACCAAATTTTGGTCTGTAGAAACTACGATATTTTCGTTATTTTTTAATACCGCAGCGCTGGTCCAATTAAAAGAACCATTCACTAATAATTCATTATCAATAATAACGAATTTGTGATGCATAAGATTTTCTATGTTCCGTCTGACTGGAATGCCTACATGCAACATTCATCTCCATCAGTCTCCATGCATTAGTAATTACCTTCGTTAAATTTTAAAAAATAATTAAAAAAAAAACATACCTAATGACATGAAATGTCCTCTTTTGGTTCCCGAAGTATCCGATTGATCTTTATCAATAATAATCCGAACTATAACTCCTCTTTTATGAGCTTCCGTGATGACTTGCGCGAGATTATTATTGGTAACTATGTACAGACAAAGATCCATTCGTTTTTGAGCTAGGGCGATGATTTGACACAAAATATCCAGAGAAGTTTGATCTCCGTGTAAATACCGACAATTTTTCAGGGTACATTTTTGGCTTTTATTAACTTCCTGGCAACTAATTCCCTTATCAGGGAAGAAGAAAACTGTCTGAAAGTAACTGTCGTTTCCTTTCAATCTATCAACTTCAATACCCGATTTTTTGAAAATAGATATCAGTTGATTTTCTAGCACTTCCCTACGAGCCCTAACGTTCTTTTGTTTACTATTTTTCTTACAAAACAACTGCCAAATATAATAACTAATTTCTGACACTAATGCAACTGAAACTATAACTGATGTTACAGTTATCCATGTTCTATTAGACATTAGTGCCTAATTATTTGAATATCTTTAAACTTACAAATATAGACAACGGAGCGGAGCCAGAAACAGCCTCCAACAAAATACAACACCGGAAAAATGGCGACAACGTGGTCCGAGTCCCGACTTGCCCCAACCCCAAGGGCCCAAACAAAAGCGAAACTAAACTGCTTCCACCCCCACCGTTCTCTATGCCCCTTTCTCCGTAAACGCTGTCAAGGTCGACTAGAGAGGTCGGACACTCACCGCTTTTGTAACCACACATGTAACGCTCTAAATTATATGATTTATAGGCTTAACATGAATGTGTAATAATACTTAGTTTAATTGGGAATTTCGATGTAAATTAGAGGGTATGCCATCCTAGAGTATCCCTTACTTACCTCGGAGTGTCTACTGGGAATAGACCCAACCAACAAATCTTTTGAATTTTTTTAAGGGCTCAGATCTGTTCCGGGTTTTGAGGCGAGAAAGGGATAACCCGATTGGCTTGATTTTGCCATGCGCAGAGCCTGTTTTACCTCAAGAGTCCAATCAGAAAAATAAGAGATTTATTTTCGTCGCTCAACGACAGATGGTACTACAGTCAACATCGTTAGTCACGTGATCCTATCCCTTAGATGGAGACGAGACCAAGCCAACTTGTTTATTTGTTGGTTGGGTCTATTTTTACTCCATGTATTTGATTTCGCGAAGTGTCCAATCCCTCAGTTAAGCTACGCGACCTTGATCCCTATCTTTATGGCAGGAAATTGGCGTGCATTAAAAAAAAAAAACCCCGTCCCAGGGACAAACAGTAAGGACTAAGGAATTTTTTTTCTCTAAGCAAAGAGAATAAAGGGGAGGAGTAGAAACTCCACTCCTCTGCAGAAGATACCAGTGACCAGATAAAAATAGCAACAGGTTTTGCCCCACTATCCACTCCCCCTCTATACTCTCTTTGCTCTAAAGACTAAAGAGGGCAGGTGCAAGGCCTATTTATACCCCAAAATCTGTCAAAATAATTTATGTATGGACCCTATAAATAAATGTACAAGAGAAATAAAATGAAAGTCTTGAATTCTTGTAACAAAAATACTTATAATTGGATAAATTATGTTCATTTTTTTTTTTTTTTTCCTTTTTGAAATTTGTAGTGATAGGTGAAGAATAGCAAGTTATTTTCTCATTTAGCACTCTTTTAAGTGTCATTTTTCTTAATTAATTTATAGTATGAATAGTAAATCAACATCATTTAATATATATTATAGTAAAAATTAAATGTCATTTCAATTATTTCCGTTTATGACACAATAATCAGTTCCAGGAATGGAAATTGACTAGTAACTTAATTAACAACCACCAGTTTTGGTTTCTTTATGAAAGAAACATTGATTTTAGACTGTCCCTGAAAAGGGTTGAGGTTGCCCACTAGCACCACCTTCTTTTGGTTTATTCATTGAAGAAAACATCTAGATATCAGAAAGGACCAATTAAAATTGATCTCTCTGAATATAGTTTTTCAAAATTAATTTTTCTCACATTTCTTAACATTTGTTGTCCCATAAAATTTGAGGCCATTGACCCAATGGATTGTTTGCCCATTTTACACCTTAAGTATCCGTAAGTGTTTGCCCCATTTAATATTATTGCTATAACTACAATCATCTAGAATAATAAACCCAATTTAAATATAATAGATTGGTTGGGGGAAATTGACGACAGATTAATTAATTCACTTACAAACCACTTGAAGTTTAGTCGAAATATTGAAATGAAAAAGAAAATCACCCATATCAAGGGAAATATAACTATAGTGGTCCAAAATATTCGTGATTCTGAAGCATGCACCGCTTTATCCTCCCCTTCCTTTAAAATATATTATATTAATTAGAAAACAATGTTTTCTAACAAGTATAATATGTATAAAAAGGGTTTGACCTTTCTAGCTTCAAAAACCCAATGGCTTTTACCATCATCATCAACATAATTCCACCATCTTAAGCCAACTAAAACGCGACCAGTTACGTTTTTAACAGTCCAAAAATCCATGGAAAGTAGGATGACGATTGTTATAAAACTGGCGATAAAACTGTCACTAAAGAGACCACATAACATATAAACTACTATTGCAGCGACTCTGAATGCTAAATGGAAGAAGACCACTGCAGGATGCCTAAATTTTTCAGTACAGAATTAGGTCCATCCAGTTTCTAACAGAATTTAAAATATATTTACCTTAAATTTTGAGTAGGATTATCATCCTCAAAACGAATTGTTACGTCCTGTCCCGTGTCCATTTTGACTTTTTAGGATATCTTACCAGGCCAAGGCTTAGTAAATATATTATTTTTTAAGGCTTTTGCACCTTACGAATAATATTTTACCCAATCCCAATATAAAAAACCGATCTTAAAATAAGAGTTTTTAACATAAAATCACGATATACATTTATTCTAATTAAAAATAAACAGTGAAAAATTAACCGAAACAAGTTTTACAACCCAAATTTCAGGATGATTACCGTAAAAGGACTTCAATCTCTTACGTCATAAAACTGACGTTTTCACTTTCCGCGTGTCTCCGCTAGATGGCGAGTGTAAAGGAATGCTTTCCTTTTAACCCAAAATTTCCCGCCACTTTCAAATACCGTAAACAATGCGACAAACTCTATGATCAGGGAAGGGGCACCTCCATGTCTTTGACTGTATTCGGTTCTATTGGAAGATAAAATCGAGTGCTAACTCTCAATAAACGTTTCAGGTCTCAAATGTATTGCTAATTAACTTAACCCAATCCTTCTTAATGATAGTAAATTCCACTAGTTTTAGTTCAGTAGGTCAAAACTCCATTCACGCGTTACTTTAGTAGCCCTTCGTAGGGGTAAATAAATTTTTGTAAATTATGAAAAACGAGTTGAGACTCAGAACTTGTTTTGTCAAATGACCCATATAAATCAACGAAAAGGCGCTTATTTCCGTCATAGTGTGGAAAAGAGAAAACGTGAGTCGTTGAAGCTCCTTTACATACCGCAGTTTAAGAAAACGATGGATAGAGACAGATGTGACAAAATTTGAACCATTATGTTTTCGTAATTATAGTGGGTCAAAACTTTAGCCAAAATCAATAATAATACTTTATCCGGCTTTTCCAACGCTATTTCGGGAACAAAACCATACTTATGTAGAGGAAGTGAATAAGGTTACGACAAAAGTGACAAAGGTCTACGACCCAACCAACGTCTTTACAAGTTTAGAATCCAGAAAGGAGGTCGAATCGCGACTATGTACCGCACGCGATGCCTTCGTAACCTTAGCAATATATAACGTAACATTAAGCCTAACTGGGCGTATATTTTAAAAGAAAAATAAGTCTACAAATATATTTCTAAACAATGAAGATACAATTATACATAAAACCTAAATACATTCATTTAAAACAAAAGATGGTACGCCACAAAGATGAGTCACTTTAGATAATGGGTGTTAAAATGCTTCTAAGCATTGAAAAAGGGTTAAAACTGAACCAAAAAGTTAGGGTAGCGTTTATTCGCGAACGTTTTCAAACTACGAACGGGGTTACCAAATAACAGGCGTGCTTTTGGTTACAAGATTTTAAAAATTACTCGATAAGAATTCTTAATTAGCTTTTTGGTTCCTTTCCCCTTCTTTCTTCCATAACAGATGAACCCACGTTTCATAATTTTTAAAACCGATGGAGACTTTAGTTAAAAGATACCCCCAATAAATGAGCTCTTTTAGAGAAGTTTAAAAGGGTTTAAAACACAGTTTTTCACATCATAATTACACCTAAACTTTTGCGAAACAATTTTTTTATGGGAGGTTCTCGCCTTACTCGTGTAATGAATTGCAAAATTATTGTTAGAGAAAGATGCTTAAGGGGGAATAATTATTATGTAATCACGGTGTAACCCTTTCGTTGGTTCTCACCAATTTTTTTTTATTTTTGCACCAGACATATGACGTGGGTAGATTCTCCAGGGCTTACTAAAAAATATTTCATTTCGAGACAGTCAAAACTCGACTACTAAATTAAATTCCAATGTAAAAACACCTTACGTCACGATTTTAAAATTATCAATTGGGTACAAAGACGGCGTCTATAAATTTTCTTTTACGTATATAAAATTAGAACTTACACCTAAGTCTTTAAAACCTCCCACAACTTTGTACAAATTTGCGAGATGACGAATTTACCGGTTCGAGAAGGTAAATTCTAGTTGTAACTAGAACCTTCGAATGAAGGAACACTCGAGAAGAAAATGGGGAGGAGAAATTTTAAGAAATGATGGCCGATATTTCAAATGTTTACGTCACATTTCGACTTTGTTCGTTTCGTTATTATATAATGCTTTCAAACTATTGCTAGTATGGTATTTATAACCCCGTGTCTTCCTTCTTTAGCTTTATAAAGTCAAATGCGCAGTTCCCTTCAATATTAGGGTAACTCCTTTTCTGTTTTGACAAGGCTCTCTAAATGCCCACACATTTTTTTCTCAAGAGATTTATGTATGCAAAAAGGTACGCGACCTTTTACGGGGCACACACGGTGGTATTTTGTTGTTATTCTTATAAGAATAACACGGAACTTTTAAAGGGGACTTGTATTATAAATCATAGATTATGAATTTTATAAAACCGACCCGATTAAATAGGATATTTTGATTTAAATGATTTTCAAAAAAGAGGCGTGTAAAATAAATCCCCAAATTTTAACTTTTAACCGATTCTCGAATAGGAAAAGTTTGAAGAAATTTGAACGCGATTCTAGGCCTATATTTTGGCCAAATCTTCGGTGCAACTTCATTTGGTTATCAGCCAGAAAACCTAGTTGAAAAACCTTTTTATTTTCCTCTTAAAAAGTGTATTTATTTTAAAAATTCTAAGAACAAAAAATGGCTCCTAACACATTGTTATTTTAAAAACGTTCTACGAAAACATGGTCAAATAGGCCAAGATCGGAGAGAATACACTAAATTGCAAAGAGATGGGATATAGGAATGAAACCTAGGTCGGTCGTTCTAGAAGATATGTAGAGGATTTTTCTTGGCATGCCTGCCAATGGACGATATTTTCAAAACCAAGCTAATCTCCGCAAATGTCAAACGCGAAATAATTTTTTTAACGACTAGGCCTAGACAATTCCTCTTCTCAAGTTTACTTCATTTTCTTCTGCCATAATTTAATTAAAGAAGATAATAAATTAAGTGATTAATTCAAATAAATAAATAAATATTGAACAAAACAAACATTCTTTTAAACGAGGATAAAATGACCTTCAAATTTCCATAACGTTACGATAGGTTATTATTTATTTCAAGACATAATTAAGTAACTTCTATAAAAAAAAGCGGAGTTTTGGCTTTGAATCATCTTCGTGAAAAAAGGGTTGATCACGACGGCCAAAACTTTTTCGTAACGCGTATTATGTAAAGAAAGCGAGAATTACTACATAGGTAAAACGTTTTTAGACAAGCACGTGTCTTGAGATTCGAAGGAACAGGGCGTCGTTTCACACGGCGTTAGAAATATACTAACCCGAAGTTATCTTTCCCCTCTCCACTCCGAAAACGTTTAAAGTTACAGTCCCCCAAAATGAGTTTACTCTTCGGTTTAATAAAATTCTGATTATTCATTTGGAAAAACAGCTGGCTAGTCTGAGTTGCTAAGCGACTGACTACGGCAAGAAAAAGCAGCGCCAGAAATAGAAAACTACGCAGAATCTTCTTCACTCTTCAGTCTCCACCACTATCTCCATCCGAAGTCAATTTTGATACCTCTACACTAGAGTCTGAGATCGCAAAATCCCAAAACATTCTCTCCATACACGCGTCCCTAGCTCCTATCATTCCTAGCTGCATCTCCCAACATCCGAGGGATGGATGGTGAGAGGCAGGAAGTGAGATGAGGATGGAAGGGGGAAAGAAAAAAGAGAGAGCGAAAGGGGAGAGTTAAAACACAACAAAAGAGTCAAAGTCCCCCCTCTTTTTTTTAACCCCAGGCAAACGAAACATTACGAGAAACAGAAATTCAGTCGAAATTTACTCTAACTACGTTCTAACGATGCTATCTCGAAAGAAGCTTATCTTCCCAAGTATTCTGCTTGAAAATCAGGACATTCTAAGATTAGTAGCAACTTAAAACCACTCCTTTGTATTTCAATCGAACATTCTGGAAAATTCCTGAGGTCTTTTCGCATTGGCAACCAGACCACGTTGCAAATTACGGTTGCTTCAAAATTAAGCAATAAGCTAAATACGGCTTAAGCTCCTTAATCGTTGGTTATACCGTACAATTTGACACGTTTCCAGACGGAATAAATCAACCAGCAGCAGCACCACCAGAAGTAAATAGGGAGCAAGCTGCACCCATCGCTTTTTTGGCACTGGCTGGCTTCTTTTTGAAAACCACGGAACGAATCATGAATAAATAGAGGAAACAAATAAAGGGTGTAACTTTAATTGAATTGAATTGAATTGTAAATCTAAAGATGTCCAGCGTATTAAATTTAAGACGTAACTCTTAAACCTAATAGCGAGGAGAATTAATAAAGGGGCTTATTTTAAAAGATATTCATCACGATTTTCCTTTGCAAAATCTAAAATTTCACGTTAAAAATCGTGAAGAGTCAGATTAAATTTAATAAGGTGTTTCGTTTCTACTTTTTTTTAATACGAAAGTATTTTGAAGACTTCCTGGTGTAAAGGGAACTTTTTCGGTGATTTTTTTGGCTGCTTAAAAATAAGTGAAAATTAATTTAGGGGAACCAGACCGATTCCGTTCGCACTACAAAAGATAATACTTAATATATCTTAGAATCTTAACTCATTATCAAAATATTTCCCAATGCGAACTAGCTAGGTAGGTCTTTTGAAAAAGAGTCAAATATATTTTAGAATAATGAGCACGTAACCCACACGCACGATTCCAATTTAAAGACTAATCGAGTACCAGTATCATGATGATTAATTCAAGGATAAATATTGCAATAAAGTTATCTTTTCTGTTAAAGTATTTAGAGAGGAGGGTGGAAATAGCGGATTTTTTCCAGATAAAAACCGCAGTGTCTCAATTACACCAAAGTCGAGGTTAGAAACTACGCGCGTTTACTAATTAAAACCGGGTATATATTTAATTAATTGTAGATTATGACAATTAAACTCCGTCAATAAACGCTAAACGTCCTTGTCAAACAGACCTCGCCTATAATAAAAAAACGTTGACGTTTCACGATTCGAATTGACGTCCATTTTAGAACGACAAAAGACGTAGGTTTAGAAGAAATCTTAACGCGTTTTTAAAGGGTTTCCCCATTAGATGTGGGATATAATTGCCGAGGTACTTAGTATTTTTCCCTAAATTAAAATAAGAAAATTGTCATAAAGGAAAGGAAATTATGGGGTCTGACTCGTTTTATCGTACGCTATATTTAGGGTCTTTGTAAACACTAAGTAGGTGTACCAAATAAAATAGTTAGGCCTAACAACATTATGAAAATTGTTCCCTAATGTTTTTTAGAATAGGTTCTCTTTAATGACCGCACATTATTAAAGTTTTCTTAGAAATAAGAACTTCGTATTCGTACGCACCCAGATTTTTAGAAAAGAAAAATAGCCATGGATAAACGCCAAATGCGTTTTGTCAAAACTCGTAAACTTTAGGCTTAAAACGAAACCTAAACAAATGTCCAACTCCAGGACCCAAGCTTAATTTTCTTTTAAACTGTAAAGATAAGATTCTAACGTCCTTGGAAGGGTGTAAATGGTGTTAACTACAGAAAGGTTTCTTAAAACTATAAAAATGTAGACGCTAGGTTGGTTAATTGTTTTCCGAGGCTTTCAAATTCAATTTGACCTATTTCGAAGATACTAAGATAGGTACGGGGTTTGTAAGAATAAACATTTAAATTTAGACGTAGACATCCCTAACGAAGGATATTAGTAGACCGAACCGATTCTATTTGATAAAGAACGGTATAAAAACCCATTGTTACTGACAAACAATGCGTAAAATCTTTCTAGAAAAAAAAAAACCTAACTAGAAAAGGTGACGAAGCTCTTTTTTTGCTCCTTTGTAACACTTCTGAATTAAGCCTAACATTCCAACGAATCTGTTATCTGAACTAGGCCTTACAACAATAAGAAACGACCTTACAAAGAGCGTTCAGAAAAGATTGGTGTCATAATTTGCTCACCGAAACTTTGAGCTTTTGAAAAAATGTGTTCAGTAAAAAAATACCTATTTTATCTGAGCTATCATCTTATGATTTACGAAGTTTACATTAGTTTATCGTTAAAAGACTGACTACACGTGTCTGAAATATGTTACGACAGAAATTGGCGGCGGGCGACCTTCAAAAATGGCGTTGAAAAAATTAGTTGACATACATTTTAAAACCCTAGTGATATTTTAGACAAACGTAAACACAAAATTGCGCCACCGAATTTCCAAAGATGGGTGCGATGCGATTTCTATATACACTTAAGGCGGAATCCGTGAAGATCAAATAAAAAAATAAATTAAATCATTTTGTAACCGTCCTTCCCTCAGATAAAAGAAAATTAAGGTCGACAGGTATAAATTAAGAGGGGGATGAGGTTTTGTTATTCTTTAGATAGTTAAGTAACTTAAAAGTTGGTGGCACGAACGCGGAAACATCAAAGCCGCGCCTTTCTTAAACTCTTTTGGTCTTTCCTCGCGTGTTATGTTGTGTGTGTGGGACCAACCACCCGCTGAGTTAACACCCCTACCGTCAAAAATCATTTCAACTTAAGACAAAAGGAGTTTCAAAGAAAAATGACTGAACAAGTGATTGTTTTTATAGTGTCCTACACGTACGTGCTTAACTTTTTAAGAACCCATCTATTGATGATTTATTGACGATATCTATGGGCAGGTCAGCCCCGCCCCCTTTAAAAGGGGTCAACTGATAACAAAGACGATACAACACAAATCGCGAGTGACAGTGAAAAGTGGGGAAATAATTTAACCATGCAGAGATAAAAATACCACCAATATTTACCATTGTCCTGGCGAGATCCTATTTTGTTGGTTCATTGATCAGGGGGAGATACAATAGCTGAAAGAAAGTTTGGTATGGGGGGGGGGTGGAGGAATAAGAGACTTGGTTGGCATTACCGTACTTGGGCAGATATCAACCAAATAGAGGAGGAGGACACGTGTGGCCTCCTACCTACGTCGTGTTTCTCTCTTCTTTTTTATTCAAGGTCGATTTTAGTTTGGTTTAGACTGTGCTGAAAGGGTCCCCCTAGAGACCACCAATGTTTCTCTCTCTCTTTCTCTCTTTCTTTCATACCCCTTCCCATCTGTCCCCCCCCCCACTCGATTTTTATTTTTTTTTTGGCAACTCTTTTGAAAGGTCCAAAATTCAGAGGAAACTTAACTTTTCACCCACTCTAGAGTCAAGAGAAAATTGATATCTCTAGATCTTCCCCAATAATTCCCAAGGATGTAAACAATTTTACTCTTTAAATTTTAATTATTTTCTCTTTTTAATGCTAACTCTGATTTAACCGGAATAATTATATAACAATTATTTTTTATAGTGAAAAATCCTTAAAATATATTTCTTAAAAACCAACAAAAACTTATTAATTTCTTTAAGTTAATAAAGATTTACACATAATTTTACTCTTATTGTGTCAGTGCTTTCTTTCAGGCTTTTGATTCTTAATTAAAGTGACTGATTTTTTAAAGCCATAAATTATATATATAAAACATTTTCACTAACCATTAATGTAATATAATTTAAAGAGGATGATTTATTTTTATTTCAAACGTAACTTTAAGTCAAAATAGCCGAGTTTCGATTAATTATGACGAAAATATTTATATTTGGTAAATTTCTGAGCATCTACGGAAGCTAATTAAAATGTCAACATTGCAAGCTGGCATATTTTAATTAATCATTAAATTGGAGAAGTACTATATATAATATGACAAAAGTGACGCTTGTAGCTTCCAAAATAAATTATTAGTCCCATTAAACGAACGTTTGAGGGACTAAATTTGTTCATTATTAATAGTTAAACTTTATACAAGTAATGAGTAGTCTTTAGTTTGGTTCTAAATACGGACCAGTTTTTTGGAGGCCAAGGCCTAGGCCTCTTAGTGATTAAATCGCCGCGATTTGGTTGAAAAAACCATAAATTTGAGTTTATTTCTTTGATTATAGACATAATTTGATTACTACTTTACACACTAACATGGAAAATTTCAAGAACTCTGCGTAGGGCCACCACCGTTTGGTGAATCTACTTTACTCTCCAATATGGTTATACAAGATTGTATTTCGACGACGGCCGATTTCCTAGCTTGCCTAATTTCGTCCTTACCTCCCGTATCAACGTTGTCTAGCCTCAATATACAAGAGGTTAACATTTCGTCCAAGTACCTGTACTGATTGTCCGTGGCTTGACCCGAAAAAGATTCCACTTGATTTCTTAATCCTTGGGCTTCCCTACGAATTTGGGATATCTGTCTGCCTGGGTCTAAATCAACTACGGGCGTCTTTTGAGGCGGCACAACCGGTTGTTGTTGAGAATTAGCGTTATTTTTACTCGACTGAGACAGTCCCATACTAAAACTAATTAATTAAACCATTAACCTTCAAATATATCACGCAAATCCGCACATATATTCGGTTAAAATTAAAGAAAGACTAGATTTTTTGACTACTTTCTTTAACATTTCCATTCCGGCCTAGGCCTAACTCCCCGAAAAAAATGTGCGATCGATGGAAAGATCTCAGCGCCACCTACGGAACGGTTTTGTCTAGTAAAATTCATGTACTATAGATCAAGCCTGTTTGTCGAGTATAGGGTAATGGCAGCCCTCTGCCTTCGACTGTATTAAGCTCTATGGGGAAATAACATGGGGTGCCATTAGTCTATAACCGCTCTCTCACTATGATACCGTTCGTTCAGATCTATCACCAAGACTATACGGTTACTCGTATATCTATGGGAACTAGTGAGCGAGATTAGTTGAACTGTACGAGTTTTGAGTCCTAGTTGGTTCTATTTGATTAAACAATTTCTTTTCACGGCGACAGGTAGAAAATAGTGCGGCACAGCGGGGCACTGTTCGTCCTTTAAGAAGTAATTAAGTGACAGGCGGGGAGTAGAGATATCAGCACCGGTTATGTTTGGTTTGAAGCACATAGGAGTAGACCCCAAGTTCCCCTATATTCATTCTCTCAGAGAAAGCGCGCTAGTTAAAGGGAACAAAAAATTTCTTTTACATCTAAAAATGCGTTTTTTTTGGTTTTTTTTTGACAGATTCCTCGAAAACGTCAGAGTTAAAATTAGGAGAGGAATCTGGCCTTTATCGGTCCCCAAACATAGGTTTCACGTGACAGTTAACCCAGATGCGTTATTAAAATGATAAATAAATCGACTTTGTTTACTGATAATTTTTATTAAGTGCATAAATAAGCTATTTACAGTAAATAACAAGAGAAAATGTGAAATCTTCAACCATCAAAACACTGAAATTATGTACAAAAAAAAGCTCCTGCCTTTGGTTTTATAATTACTTTCAATAAATGAAAAGAAGAAAATACTGGTTGCCCTGTACAGGCTTTGAATTATATTTATTTGTATATTCCTTAAGGAACATAAAATGCAGAATAGCGCGCGTACTCCTTCTTTGAAGACAACAATCCAAGTATCCAAATAAGATGGACTTTTCTCTGTCTATCACAGCTTAGCCGCACAAAAAATAGGACAGTATTTTTCTCATCTTCACTGTTCAACAGAAGTAGCGTGGGCAGTAGGGGAACTTTCTTTAATTTGATTGTCAGTTGTTGGTTGAGAGTCGCCAGCAATGTCATTTTCAGGGTTAGTGACTTTTTGGCTGTTATCAGTTTCCATCGATTCATCAGTAGACTGAGGTTCTTGGCAGGCGTCTTTTTGGTTGTCTAAAGTCATTTTATCCTCAGTCTGTTCAGCTTGTTGACCTTCTTGGGGCTTTCCACTCTCCACTTCCGCTTCCATGGGTACAGTACCCAAACTTTTATTACTAACAGTGTTAGAGGAACTGTTGTTAGCTTTGGCTTCTAAGACGCTAATCCAGGATTCAATATCCCTAACAGCGGCCTTCCTAGCTTGTCTGATGTTATCCTGTCCATTAGTCTCCACATTGTCCAGCTTAAGCATCAACCGAGTCAACATTTCGTCTAAGTAGCGATAAGCCTTGTCTTGTGGCTTTCCAGAAAACTCTTCTATTTGCTTTGTGTAGGGGTTCAATTCTTCCAAGACGTGTTTAATTTCATCCAATGGATCTGGAGTCGACTTGACTCTCGTGTGATTTTCTTTCTCGGTGGAAGCCTCTGGAGATATCTCGCGTTTTTGTTGCTGTACATTCACCGGGATCTTGGTGACGTGGGGTCCATTGGGGCTAGAACGTGGGGCGCTAAATGTGCTAGAAGGGCTTGACATGGGAGGGTGTGAGGAAGCCTTCCTTTGCCTAGGAGAAGTAGGCATATCCGAATGGTTAGTCCCAAAGCAATTGGCGGAAAATGATCTTGCCGGAGGTTGGTGACTTCTTGGGGACACACTAGGGGCCTCATCGCGCATCACCTTAATGGGGATGGTACGAACGGAGCTTTCTCTACGTCTTTCTTGCTGTTGGCCTTGTTCAAAATTTTTCTTAAGTTGGTGAACATTAGGAGCTGGGTAGTCCTCAGTATCCATATTAGAATCCACAGAGTTTTGTTTGGAGAGATTGGCACCGCTAGCGGGTCCCGCTTGTTGTTTGTTATGATTGGCCTGATTGTTGGCACCACCTCCATCAGAAGCGTACCCGGAACTAGAAGAACCATCCCTAGGTTCCACCATGATTGGGATGTGATGAACTCTGGGCTCGCGAGATATCTTGGCCTTCATGGGTTGACCAGTTCCACTTGCACTGCTTCCTTGACTTCCGTGAGAAGCTTGGGAAGAGGTCTCGGAATCATTTCCATCTTCCATGGGTGGTGTTCTCTCATGTACACCGCGAAAAGGTGCCTCGTCTTCTGCAGCCCAATTGGGGCCCATTCTCATACGCCTGGTAAAAGAAGGACTAGCTGAACCCGGTTCGGTAAAGGCAGACCTGCTTCTCCATTCAGGATCTTCAAATTGAGGAGGCTATAATGAATAAATGAATTTTTCTCAGATTCCTGTCAATATCCTATACACGCAAAAACCTAAGGTTGAGGGGAAAACCCTATACAAGGCATAAATAATTGTTAAAAAAAATTCGTTGGTTTAATTTAACTGGGGAAATTTTACTAAGGACCTGTCGTGACAAAGTAGTTCCACATCTACATTGAGAGTGATCTACCTAAGAGCTAGGGTATGGGAAGGGGACAAGCTCGGTAGTTGTTCGCGCGGCCGGGTGGCCTAATCGTAACACTTACGCGGTAAAATTTGCTTTGCCAATCGGCCCCGGGCCATCCCGGGTGATTAGTTGGCGATGGTTCGAACATTCTTCTGTCTTCTTCGGGATTGTGACTAAAACCGAATCTTTTCCAAATCTTTTCTCGATCTATCGGGTTACCGTCTTCGAAATGAAAAGGTGGCTTTCGGTTATTCATTTTTATTATAACCGTGCGATCGACTCTCCGCCTTTAGAAAGTTTTCTCTAGGTTGTTCTAGAAAATTCCAGAGAAGAAAGGAGAATGATCCAATGAAATTTTCGATGGTGGGCGAAGCGCGCCACCTATTTCCCGCCTAGTTATAGGGAGCGCTTTTACGTACCTACCACGTGCTCTCTTCCCGCCAAATTTTAAATGCGAAATTTGAATCTCAAGTCTCGCTACTTAAATTCACCACTAATTACTAGAATTTCTTAAGAATTTTATGTTTTATGCTTAAATGATTAAAAACGTTTTAAAATTATTTCCAGGACTTGAAAATTATTTTCAATCCATAAGCTACATGTTAACTTCTGGGGCTCATCCAAATGGTTTTCCCATCTTGGTGGAATTATTCTACGGAATAGCGTTCTATTATACGTCTTCCTTGTAATGGAATATTCGCGGTAAAGAACGTTATCCCAGTGAATTGAAGCGATAAGCAGAAAGCCAGAGTTAGACAAGAGACAATATACTTAGAATCAAGTTACTGCACGAATGAAAAGTTTATTTTTATTTCGGTTTCAAAAAAGGATATTATAAAAGGTTTTCTTGGAGGAATTCGGATACCCTAGTCGAGATGTTTAATCATCTTCGGGAAAGACAACACCGACTTGCTTACGTAGCTCGTCCATGAGACTGGCCAGAAGTTCGGTATCGGCGTGGGTCATACGAGGACATTCCAAAAGCCCTAAATAGTTGAATTCAAACTGTCAGCGTCACTCATTAACATTACTATCTATTGTTATGGCATTACCTTCTTTAAGGCACCTCCTAACTTCGGCTGCTTCGTAATAAAGGCCGGCGCTATTTATGAAGTTGCATGGCAAAATGGTGGTTGGCATAGGGAAATCAATAGTCTTGTCGTCCTCAACAACTTGATTCGGGCACCACATAGGGAAATTCAACTAAATACGAGTACGATTTAGGTTGTTTCGTGACCCATAAAAGGTTTTATTGGGTTCGTACCTTCAGTTTACCCTTTGTACCGAAAATCTCGGCTTCGCACGGTAATTGAACTTCAGCCGAGGTCATCATGTTGGCAACGCGTCCACCACTGTACAAAAAGGAAGCGCTGACGTTGTTGTCCACGCCTTAAAAACCATACGGCTTTAAACTTGACATTTGTCTTTATTAAGACAAGTACTTGAGAGGAAAATATGTATCTCGAGGAGAGAATTAAGATCTCTCTACGTTACCGATGAAGGCGTGTTTACCTACTACGCGACGCAACGGCGCGACTACACGCCCACACGGCATTTCAGATTGAAGAAGCGAAGGATGAACCCGAGATACGCATTCCAACGAGTTATACGAAGATAAAATTCCTCGTATTTACCATTGTCATTTAAGCTTCCAACTGCCGCGACCTTGACTGGTTTTTCGCCTCCAAATATCATGGTAAGAGCATTGAGTGTGTAAACGCCAAGATCCAATATGCCTCCACCACCGTGGTCCTTGCGACTGATCCTTTGGATACAAGTTTAAGTTTAGGCCAAGATGGCCAATCTCATTCCCTAAAAGTTAAGTTTCAACAAAATCTTGCCTGTCAACGTTAGCTATAGGGAGACCAAAGGACACATTGGCCACTCGAACCTCTCCAATTTTTCCAGATTTTATCGCTGACATTAGGTGTTCGTACGCTGGCAAAAAGCGGCTCCATAATGCCTTAGAAATATAAGCTTATGAAAGAACTATTCCTTGTAAACTACCAGCGTTACACGAAGGTGTTCTTGATAGAATATGTTCTAGGGCAAGCATAGAGTCTAGGGGTAGGGTTTCCATAAGGTGTGCTACGCGATTGCGCAATTATAAGCAAGACGTTACGCGTAAATACAATTATACCTCCATAATAAAAAGCTTCTTTTCTTTGGCCAAAGCCAGTAACTCTTTAGTTTGTTTCAAATTAAGAGTGAATGGCTTCTCTAGCAGAACGGGTTTACCATTTTCCAACATGAGTTTGGCAAGTGGATAGTGATACGGATTGATGGCTCCAATATACACCACTTCCTGCGTTCGAGGAAACCGAAAAATAAGATGACATATTCATGAATGAAATTGTCTAGATCGTATCCCTTCCCGGAAAGAGGGGAAAAAAGGTCTAGATTTAAAAATAAAACTTGCCACTTCGGCGTCTTTAGCCAACTCCTCGTACGAGCCATAAGCGCGGGGAATATTGTGCAATTGCGCGAAAGCGGTCGCGTCTTCCAGTTTACGGGCCGCGATTGCGACAAACTGAGAAAAAGAAGAAAAAAAAGCAGTTGTTTTATTTTTGAAATGGGCTCCCGCTGTTTGTCCCATTTCTTCCTATACTTAAGACCATTAGTTACTCTTAGTTATAAAGAAAAACTGTCAAATACTTGATGTTGGTCCCCTTCAGGGAAACTTTTGACGGCTGTGACAAAATCGTGCGAAATTTTGCCGGCACTAAGTATTCCCCATTTGGTGGCCATGATTAACTAATCTGATGTCTTTCGTTGCGGAGTAAGGTTACGTATTGTACAGCTGTTGAACGAGAAATTAATTCAATAGGTTTTCAGTTGTATTATATTAATAAACGCGATTGTCGCAAAAAATAAACGGGCAAGTACTCGCTCGGTATTTTTAATCCTAAGTATATGACAATGAATGCTATCCATAAATAAGACAATACCAATAAGTATGACAGGTTTGCTTTTACGTTAACACGGGATGGGAATATTAAGGGGTAATTCCTGGGGTTTATACCTATTGGCACTGCCTCACCAGAGGTCTCTACAACAGCTCATTAAATGTCATATTATTTTAGTTCTGTTTAATTAAAACACATGCTGTTAAAACGGCAACGTTGCCATTTCTGAATTACCAGTAAGAAACATCATCAAATTAATAGCAATAAAATCTCTAAATAATTCAAGACGATCCTACCTAATTAGGGTTAAACTTAACGGAAATCAGGATAAGAAGGGGCGATAACTGACGCTAAGGATGTCTCGAATTAATTCAGTAAAAACCGTGCCTGATTAACTTGATAAACTAGCGAAAAACCTCTCGACACTCTCTGACACGGTAAATGTAAAAGCAGTGACGGAGCAGCTCTTTCCAAACACATGTATACTTAATACGAGTCTATCTAACCTTCAACCATCCGTTTACATCACTGTATCAAGGTGGTTGTATAAAACGTGCAACGCGCTCTATGGATAGGCCATGCAGTGGAATATTTTTTACAAGTTGTCCTGCTGCAATAATGATAAAAAAGAAAGAAGTTAATAATGGAAACATACCGAAATTCTGAATTGAAACTCAGAGGCGATAGAGATGAGTTTAGTACGAAACTCAGTGAGGTTAGAGACGAAACTAATCGGAATTTCTGAGAAATGGAGGCAGCTAGAGAGCGATTGTGAGCTATATAGTCTGCCTTTATCATCATGATGACCTTGATCGTATAAACAATGAGGCCTACTTGATTTTTGCTTCTTCTGGTAACTCCATTTAAGATATGTCGAAAAATATTAAAAATAGAGCTGTGTTCAAAAACAAATAAAAAACCTTATCTAAAGCGATGGTTCTTCAACGACAAAAATTAATATAAAATATAATATATATATTTTTTAAGTTTTTCAAGTGGCACTGTCATTTTATTTATTTTTAATATTTCCAAATTTAGGTTGTTATTTTCATTTTCTTCTAAATACAGTACTTTTTTTAGCACCAGATTTTTGTAAAAGCAAAAAAGCTTTGTTTTAATATTGGTGTTTATTTTTCCCCACCTTTTCAAGTCCTATTTTTTAATTTTTAAGTAGTTTTCTAAATCTACATATTGCTTGGCTCGGTAGAAAATAAACATGGTTTGTTATAAATTTTCATCATAATTTTTCACACCAACACAAATAATTTTTGTTGAAAAGCTCGTTTTGGTTGGTACATATACATTCCTAACTTTTATACTCTCCCAATAAAATCTTTATCCCCTCATAGGTTTAATTATAATCAAAATGATTAAATTATTACTTTAAATTGAAGTAAAAATTTAAGCATTATAATTATTCTTTATAAAGATTGATTGCGGTCATTTAAATATATCTTTCTTTCTCTCTCTTTATAAACATGGTCCCCCGCTTTCCTTTGATATACATTACCAGGAAATTATAGAAGTAACACACGGAAATCTTACGGTGTCGCACACATACTTATAGATTTGGCAGGCGATTTAATATCCCGTCGACATGATCTCAGCGTCTAGAGCTTTGAACCTAAAATACCAGCGGATATAATAATTCCTAGTGTCACTTTTAAAATTTCCTGATATTAGCGTAGCGTTGCGGCAGTTTTCGCGCGACACTTTGTACTTTCCTCTCAGCCAATCACAGGCTGGAAAAGTTTAAAGTGGTAAACAATATGGCGAAAAACGCCAGTAATCGTGACATTTTTTTTATTTATTATTTTTCATTTTGGCAATTTCCCGTTAACACCATAAACGCCAACAATTGGTTAAGTGCTGCCTAGCTTTTACAGTGCAATAGGGAGCATTCGGTTGGGGAGGAGTTAAGGTGAGATAATTTTTACGGCCATACTGGTGGATTGGATACAGAAGGAACGCTGATAGTTTGATACCCACCAATATGGCTGTCAGAACCTTGGCAAGTGTGACGTACTGGTACTACTCAGCCAACTGAAAGCTCTCTACGTGCTTTCCAAAAAGGGGAGGGGCTTAAGCGAAAACACGCCCATTCTGCCGCGACACATTCTTCCATCACAGCAGCTTTCTCAATAATTTTTTCTTTACATCAATTCCTTATAATTTTAATAAATAATAAATCTTGGCAGTAGTAATTATAAAATATCTTTAAAACCGCTTGATCTCATTTCTAAATAATTCACAATTTTAATTTTACCCACTAATTAAATCTTTCTCTCAGTTATAAGGGTTTTTTGTTTTTAATATTCTATACAGCTTAAATATCCTACACTAAATAAAAAACGAAAATCTTATTTACAAACTAAAAATTATTTGGATTAAATATATCCTACTTGAATAATTTCCTATAATACTGACTTTGATATACTAAATCTCATCACGATTAAATATAATTCTTTTGATATGTACCTAATGCCTTAAATTTATTACAATTCATTATATTGTGCAATGGAACGGTGCTCCTAAAGAATATATATTCTAATAAAAAATTGTAATTTATGATTATTATCTCAATTTTATGGAATAATTCTTATATTTTTTAGGGTATTTTTTTTCTTTGTCATTTAGAAGGAGTTCTATCGCGAGCAAAATTTAAATTTTTGGCTTTGAAAGAGAGGAACCTTTTGGAAATATATTATTTTCATTAAATATCTATATATATATAATATAACAAATAAAACATTATAAATTTGCCAAAAAAATAAAGATAAGAGTTTAGGGTTAGGGGTCAAACATTTTGTCTCCGGGCGTTTCAGAGGTTTAGGAACTAAAATTTGCGCGTCTTTTTGGCTTGATTACATTCTGCGCGCAAATTTTAGCGTACAGTCTAACCCATAATGCCCCGAATTGTACAATTTTTGTCCCCCTATTTGTTTAACAAAAAAGAAACATTTGGTAAATAACGAAAAAATAAAAATTTGCATATTAATCTCTTGTACTATAATTATCTTATAATAATCTTTTTGAGCTCATTTTTAGGAAGAAGAAGAAACGTAGGATAAACGAAAGGAAGTAACGCTGTGGTTCCTGCCTTTCAAAGTGAGCAAAAAGGCAGAGTGTGGTGTGTAAAAAGGCAATACTATATGGAGTGTGAGTGAAAGTGAATGTGCGCGAATATCACAAAAAAGTATTTGTCTAAATTTGTTGTTTTGTTTGAATTAATTAGGAAGATTTTCATGTATGTTATTATTATTTTTTTTTGTCATCTCGAGGTATTATTGTCTAAAAACATGGGATCGCGGGGTAGGGTGGGGTGGGGGTGGCACCGAATTGACTATATATTATCTTAAAGTTTCAATGGAAATTTGTTTTTTTTTCTTAAACTTGTTGATTTTTTATCTCCTCATCTTTCTAGAACCTCTTCTCGAAAACTTAAATTAAAATGAAACAGGCCTATTCCTAGCGTTATCTATTAATTTTGGTCGAAAAAACCATTTTTTTTTGTTCCTAAAATCGTGGTGGTTTTTTAAAAATACCCATAAATGGTGGTGGAACTAACGGTAATAAAAACGCTAGAGAACAGACCGCCTCTAGTCAAGTGGCGCTTTTTGGAGTGTCCAAATTCGAATCGACACTTTCCGCCGGTAATGGCGGTGTTCTCATGAAAAATATTCTAGCCAGAATTGCCAGGATAAAACATTCGCTTAATAATAACGCGCTCCGCAAATCTGCGTAATTAAAAATGAAGAAATTCTTTAATTTTCTTTTATTTATTTCATATTTTACGAATTTGTAGGTAAACTTACACAATCCAGTGGCGTAAGAAGATAGGGGCGGCTGGCACGGAAGAACGCCCAACTTTCCAAAGAAGTCAAAGGCGAAAAAATGGGCCCTGACTAAAAGGAAATTTAATTGGAGAACGATGAACTTTGACCTGAGATGAAACCCCGGTATATTTCGCGAACACATTCGAGTGAAGACAACAATCCCATATACTCCGGCGAAGAAAGACAGCCCATTTAATAGGAGCAAATATGGCGCTGCACTTTCAACGTTTAACTAAAAAAATTAACGTAAACACCTAATTAGAAATGAACTAAAAACAAGTTGGACGGGGGAAATCTGTACCTCTCCCATTCGATATACGCCAAGATGGTCAGTTACTAATGTAATGATAAATACGATTAAATGGAAAAACAAGAGCTGGTAAATGGAAATCTTCATAATACGAAAACGTTTTCTGTTTCAATTACAGGGTACAAACAAATATTAATCCAAGTGCGAACGTAAATTGCCATCAGAAATTTATTTATTTAAAAGAAGCGGGAAAGGCTCACACTGTCCGAATCATTACCCAATGAACTGCAACCGAATTATTTTAAAATATCTTATTGTTTGTCTTAAATAAAACTTAGAAAAGGCACACCTTCATTAACTACTGGTTAATTTAAAAATATTCCGAAACGTAACTTCGCTGTAGTTTTTAAGTTATCCGATGGAGTAGATTACCAAAAAACCCATGCTTTTTCAATGGGACGTTAAGCCTAAAATCTGACTTTTTTTTTTCTTTAACATTACGGGAGGGTATGGGTTCTTATAGAGAAGACCCTATCGGCTCTTTAGAATTAGATTAGAATACATCGTATTTAAAAGCAAGATCAATTACCCCCCCCCCCGGAAATGGATGGCGTCTTGGACTATTCCGCGTTGGCCAATAAGGCCCATTATTCATTCCCGTTTCGTTTAAACAAATAAATTCTTGTCACCGTTAAAAGTTAACGTACCTAGTTAACTTTGGTTCTGGACAAAACCAACAAACGCAACAGATAGGAGGACCTTGAAGAATGACCTTTTCACCTAGTAAAGTTTCTAAAAGAGTTTCTTCTCCTCCAGCGTAGGATACAACCAATTTGAAGAAGAAAATTAAAGGCACCGGTAAATATCTTTCGAAAGAAAAGTAAGAGAGAAAGTCCGTCAAAACACTTGACATAAATCAAGATAGTAGAAAATAATGTGTAAAAGGTTAAAGAATATTTACAATAGTACTACTGGATTTGTATATTCACTGGTTCGAGGAACGAGGATTGTTAAAAAGAGACAGAAACATGTAACCTTGACAAAATGGCACGAAAGAATTAGACTCTCAATTATTTTTTTTTTTCAAGGTAATAAAAGTCAAAGACCTACGGGAAATATACTTAGACATCCCCACATCAAAATATAAGTATTGAGAGGCCAATATCGAAAAAGAGTAATCGATTCTTGCAAGAAAAGAACGAAAACGAAGGAGACTGAAACAGCTCCAACGCAGACCAGAATGGTTCCCAGACTCCCCAATACTAAATTTTGACACACACAATTGTCGTTAAAATCCCAAAGAAGAAAATGAAAAGAAGATTGAAATAAATAAATACCTGTAAAACTTTCGGCAGTTGTGGGAAGATATCGCGACACCAGCAAATCGCTACAATTCCACGCAGCGGCTGTGTCATACGACATTGTTCTGTCTTTATATTTGAATAGTAAAATTTATAATACGAAATAATTTCCAGACGCATTGCTGAATTGAAAGTTGGCTTCCTCCATACTTTAAACACACTTTTATACAACTACTAACTCAGAGTACAACATCTGCAATAGTAAACAGAGTAGGAGGTTTTTTCAAACGAAACCGAAAGATACTGACAACTGATATATATTTCAAGTCAAGTTACAAATAACCGACGGTATAGGTACGACCATGGTACCGACTAAAGGAGATGGAAATCTAACAAACGACTGTTAATAACTAACAGGAATTGATAAAGAAGTACAAAGTACTCCGCTAGGTTAAGATGAATTCGAATAAATTTTATAAATAAGACAAATAAATATTAGCTGACTCGAGACTTCCGTAGTTATGAATAAATAAAAAAAAAACACCTAAACTGGTTTTATGGGTCTTTATTCTATTGTATTTAAAAATATCCCTAGAAAAAAAGGTGAGAGAAAATCCCCCTGATATTTGGGACAAGTGTTTGAATTGTAAGAACGTTTTCAAATAATTTCTTATTTCTCTTTCAATTTATATTAAACTTAGTAAAAAAATTAGGTTGATTCATAGCGGGGGTTTAATAAAAAAACTAACCAGAAATCCATGTACAATAAATAAAAACCGTCTAAAAATATCTCAAAATGGACTTACAATAATGTCGAAATTTAGCTTGGTAAGCTCCATTTTCATTAATATTTTTAATTGATATTATTTTTATCTGGGTAGTGATATAAAATAACGGGCAAACCGCGTCTACAGATCCTTTCATTCTAAGGAGGTTGAATCTACTGACGTTACGAATTTTGGCATTAAAATATTTTTGGGTTTTTTTTTCTCTTCTCTCGATTCGCCACTGGGTCAATTTCGTCCCAATAAACAATTTAGCTCTAACGTTAAAAATTCCACCACGAAGGAGGAAAATAAACCACGAAAAATAGTAAAATAGGTTAAGGGCGGACGGCGCCCTTTGGTTTGTCGGGGGGAAAAACGTGTATATAGTTAGAATGACTAGAATCAGCTGTGGAGTGGATACTACGGTAACGGTAGTCAAGGTAACACCCTGAAATGGTCGCTAAGCCTAACGTCAAAAAAACTGCGTACACCGGTTAAAACGGGAAGCCATACTCACCGATTTTTTGGCCAATATTTACGAATAAAAGTACCTAGATGAGCTACATTATTGAGCGTTTCAGATGCGTAAAAACCGGCTAACGTTTCGTATCAACCGACGTTACCGAACATTCTAAATTTAGGCTTCACGCTTGACCCATTTCATTAATAAAACAACTTTCTAGTGTTCTACGAAAATCGGGGAGGGAGAGAGCGTATGGACTCTACAGATTCGGAAAATGGATGAGACCAAATTTCTCGCCCCACCAAAAACCCGCGTCAAGTAAAAAAAAACCGATTCGGACTCCGAGTCGAGTCGAGTACAAACGCGATGCAAATAATACACGCGAACTCGAGTTACGCCACCACCAATGATATTTCAAGGCCTACCTATTCGTAAACCCTAAATGGCACTCTGAAATTCATAAATCATGGTTTCTTCGGCGAGTAGGTGTTACAATCACGAGGAAATCTATACTACTATTATCGAAACACCTTTATTTCCCTGGTACTAAACTCGCCAAGGACATTGGTACTGGCGCATTAGGCGATTACACAATCTAGAATTATTATAATTTACCTCCTAATTCAAGATAACGAGATATTGTTCGCTAATTAGATAACCGTGTAGCCGGGCCGGGCTGTTCAACTCGATATTATCGAGCGCGGTTTTGACAACCGACACCACGTGTTTACCTCTTTTTTCGCGCCCTCTATGACTATATCATAGTACCCGACTAAACTAGCCGTTGATTAAAAGTCTATAACCACCCCTAAAACCATTTGCGGTTAAAACTGGTTTACTTTATTAAAATTTAAAGATAAATGGAACCAATTTTCAAAGCTTTTGTATACCCAAATAGTTTCGGTTTGCTAACGCTAGATCGAGATAAGTTAGTTCGTGCTGAGTTGCCAAGGCGCCAAAAAAACTCAATATTCTACAAAAGTCGCATTATAAACTCAATAAAATCCATTATATTCAGCTGTTCAACTCGTCACCAACAGATAAAATCACTTAAAACATCTGACCTCAAGGGTCAACCTATGGATAAGCGAAAAAAAAAGGCATTAGGCTTACCAATGCGCTATCAAAGTAAACCAGCAGTTTTAAAATTAATTTGCTGTGAAAACCGACGCTGTTTATCAATTTATCCATAATACCGATACAACTAACTCCTACACGCGAATATTCTCCCATCTTAGCAAGTTTCAATTGAGCAACTAAGGAAAACACTTAAAACTCTAGCTGAGTCGTTATTTTATAGGTTAAGGACCTTTGCCAAGCCATAATATAACTTGACCCTCTCTAGAAGCACTCATCACCTAACCCTTCCTCACCCTTTTATTTTCTAAGAGAGTAATCCTTTAACCAAAAGTACCCCCACTTCCGAGAGCGCGGCCGCTCCGGGTCTTTAGTTTTCTTCGCTTGTATCTGTTACAAGACAAACCTATAGAACTCTCTAGCTTTTTCCACTAAAAACTACACAGTGTTTTGATAGAGACAGATTTACGAGAAGAGACAGGAAATAAAGAAGGGAAAAGAAGAATATGGTCTTCTCTTACTATATAGGTTTCTAAGTAAAGGGGTAAATAAGGTCAAGTTTTTTCCAACCGCTGCAAAAAACTATTGGGAAATACATTTCAATGGTGGTGTATGCCACGGAAAAAAGGGTAGCATACTGTAAGACTCATGTCAAAGATTCTCTTTCGATGCTCCTGAAGTGAGGAGTGCCTGCATTTTTCAACTTCATCCAAACACGCAAGAATGCGTGACAGATGGACGACAACGTAGAGCCAAAACGTCCCAACTCAAGTATGAACTAGAAACTAAAGAATAACTTTTACAACCTTAGATGAGATGCACTTGAGACTTGGATTTAAACAGCAATAGTATGTTAATTCCACAGTTAAAACGAAGCAATTCGCAGTAAAGTATCACCATAGCTTTCAAGTATCTTTACAAAAACGTGGTTGAATTAGGTTTAGGAGTTACGTTATTTTCGCACTCAACTTTGGTAAAGTTATTTTTTCTTCCAAGTTTCTTTGGTGGAAGCGGGCTCTGTTTGGTACGCGAAATTTTACGCACCAATAAGGCAGCGAGAAAGTATAGAAAAAGGCGGGAAAAAGTTTCGATCGAAAATAAAGAAGAATGATGATTTGAGAAAGAGGGAAAATTACGTAAAAAAGAAGCTGCAAGGAGAGGGAACGAAACGTTTTCCCCACACGGGGGGCAATGACGCTAGTGACCTAGGATGAATTTTTGGAGGTTACTTCCGGGATCGAAACCCTCGCTGTCAGGGTCAGCTAAAAATAGCTCTCGCTTCTCCCTGAGAGAAGGGAATAGAAGGGACACGCGAAGAAGCGAAGAGAAAGGGCCAGCGTATAGGATAGGGACCTATGACGTCAAAGGGATTGGGGGAAAAGAACGAAGGGGGACACGTAAGAAGATATTTTTAGAAACCAAAACAGCTGGGCTTCATCTCCTATCCCTACCTCTCGCTCTTCCTCTAAGGCTAGTTTCCCCGGGTCCCGGACATCCAATCTGGGAAAAGGGTATAGAAGAACCGAATCGAATCCTTAATAGTACAATATGACTAACGAACTAGAGGACACGGTGCCGGGATAGAATGAAGAAGAGCGAGAGTGGAGAAATAAAAAAAAAACCTGCCGTCATGTACCAATCTTTCTTTATTCTACGTCAAACGTTCCCCCGATTCCATCACTCTACACGCTTTCCTTTAGCAAATACGATAAATTATACTCAAGAGGATTGGATTGAAATAAGCTATAGGGAGGGGCTTACTTCCGGCAATACGATATTTTGACAGATTGACCCTCTTTCGATAACAAACAAGCGTATTAGTACCAAGTTCAATCAAAGAGATTTATTCAAATTAAATACGGACTCTGTAACATATCAAAACCAGTCGCTAAGTGCGAGGAAATCAGCTGCAGTTAGGAAGTACGTACGCATTATGACAACAGTCCAGAATATGACATGCCCAATTAAATTTGGATTAAACTCTTAAGCAAACCCCCCCTCCTGCAATTAGAGGAGTTAACATTTTATTTATGGAAAGCAGCTGCGAGTGAGAGAGAAACTTCCGGGGTCGACCATTGACCTAGTGCTGTGCTGACGTAAGAGATTCAACTCTGACCTTAAAGGAACCGGCCCGCTGCTCTAGCTATGTTCCGTTCTCTTCTCTAGAGTCTCTCTTAATGACCCACGCCCGGGAGCCGAAGAGCGAGAGAGAGAAATTTATATATATATATATATACACGTTACTTCTTTATCTAGTTTTAATTCCTGAGCACTGCATATTATCATTTTCCCCGGGCTACCCCGCCAAAAAAGGAGGGCTCCTTTCCCGCTAATTTGTCGAGAAAAGTTCATCCAACGCTCTTCAACGTTTGTTTGATTTAGTGCCTAACGACGCAAAAACTGGGTTAAAAAAACCGCAGTCATTTACATAAGGCGGAGATTATTCATTAAATATTACGTTGGTTATAATTATCCTTCATTCATTAAGAATAAAAAATGTTCTATTTATAACCGAGCTAAAAATAGGGGGAAAAAAGGTCTATTTATAGAAACAGACCTTATTGTTAAACCTAACACGTCCCAACGCTTACTAGAGGTAATTTTGAGTTATTTTTAGCTTAATGCGTCTGTTGATTTAGTAATGGTAAGACTAATTACATTTCTAGAAATTTATAAAATTCTAAACAGCTTCGAAACGCGAAGCCAACTTACAGGGTGAACGTATGTAATGTATTTTCTACCAGCCCCTGTAGAAATGTTTCACCCGCAATACAGCGGTGCACAATACAAGGCGCAAGGGGATAACGTAATAACGAGAATCGAATTATTTCTACAGATTTGAACTATGCCATCTTAGGTTACGGGGTCTCTCGAAAATTGTTGACCGGGTCGTGAAAAAGGTCAATATCCGGGCAGTAGAATAAAATCAAAGACCCATCAATAAATGATTTCAATTTTATGCGGTTTTCAGCGATTTTCTTTTTCTTTTTTATTCTTCCAAAAACTTTCTCCCTTTTCTCTTATCTTTGGTAAATAGAGCGTTACGATACGGCAATATTTTTTTTATATTATTATATTTCCACTCTCGAATTTCCGAATTTGAAATACAGCTCCCAGCAGTATTGACCTTAATCGCGGTCACTTTTGAAGCTTAGGGTTCGAGAAAAAAAAAAGGAAAAGTGGCAAACGATGGAATCAGAGATTGTTTGTATTAGCGAGTAAAACAGTGGTATTTAGTTACAGATTAGCGCCAAGTGATACAAGTAATTAGCATAATGAGGATAATTACAAAGAGAGATCGAATTGACCTTCAAAGTCAAAAGAAGTTGCGGGAATATACTGTATCAGTTACTTTTAATCTTCATCTAAGAAATATTATTTATTCTATAAAGGTCAAAGTGCACCCACGAGTTGCGCATAGCACCTTACGCTAACTGTAACTCCAGTTAAAGGAAAAAAAAACGTGTCATCACTCTGCTCTCCATCCTCCTCTATACATCAACCCGTTGAATCCTGAGAGAATGATCACTGGAAACAGTTTTTATCCCGTGACAAGAAGAAGGGCTTTCCCCCTCTCTTTCCCATCTCTACCCCTATGTTTTTCCTTAGATAAGCGAAATTACAAGCGTATCTTGAGGTCAACAAATTCTAGTTGGCGCATTTGTTGTCGAAACTTCCTGGATGCCTAGTACACTAAGCCTAATTGTGAAACCATAATGTTGACTTTATGATGCCCTTACAACCTTGGCAGTGTGTGGTTCCTCGACTTTACTATTTTTTGCGGGGTGGATTTAATGGCTTAGATTAGAAGAGTATCATAAATATTGTTTTTATCTTGAACCTGAATCTCGTGACTACGACGTCAGAGCGGAAATTAATGACATACTTTTTTTCATACACTGTCAACAGTGAAACCAAAATATTGATGGTTTATTACTGAGAAACATAAAACGGTGGCAGATTTCGTACAATTGAGTAATGCGATGATTTCATCTTCGATTAAACATAACATTACTATTAATTTTATCATTTTCTTAGTAAGCAGATTGTCAAATATTTGATTTAAAGGGATAAGGGAAAAACGATGCTATTTATTTATCAAAACTTTTGTTCAAATGAACCCTACCCTGAATGCTTTGTTACTTAAAAATTTAGTAAGAAAATGGATATAAATAGTTAACGGGCGATTCGATAGATGGCTACAACTAGAAGAATTCGCGGGAAAACCGATCGAATCTTTCATACAAAGAACAAAGTAAGGCGGGCTACTGGCTGGGAATCTTTGCCTTTTAACAGTTTCCCGCGAAATAAAAACCCCTTCCCGGGAAAGGAAACGGCTCACTTCCGCAAAAATATTCATATTGTTTTTCTAGATTTTTCTTTTTATTTAATGCATTTTGTTTCACGTGGAAATTGAATCTGGTAGGATTTGAGACAAGACAGAGCTCGAATCTATCCATTATAGCATACTATATGTATATTTAGATCCACGAGATTTCAGATGCAAGAACAATACTACTCAGTGTAGCGGGTGTCGCGTGGTACGCGTGACAAATAAATAGGCAAAAATACACTAGAGTGGGTGGGCGCGCGAATCCCTTTGATGGTTTGTAAACAGCCTTTTCCAAGCATTATCTAGCGCAGAAGGACAATGCCCGCTGATAAAGGTGGGTACGAAGTAGACTATATTGCCAATAACTGACATACCCCGATGCATATTTCTCGAGGAGTATTGATACCAATAGCTAATGCAAAATAGATTGCTAGAAGAATTTCTCATATTGAGCTACTAATATTTTTTCTCCGTGTTTACAGTTTCAGTTTCTTACAAATATGAGACAGACTAATAATTCGTTTAAATTAAATGCCCATATTCACAGGTATAAACCAACATTTTGAGACAATCCAAGGCGCTCAAAGACTATACTAAAAGAAATTGAATGCCCTCAAAAAGGGTTAAATACCAATTTGCAGCGCGTGCAAATGCGTGACGTTTCATTTCAAATTGACATATTGGTTCTTAGGTAGTTTAAAAATAATTCGATAAATCACAGTTGGGGTTATCGAACTAGATTCGAAGTTGGAAGACTTATAAGAGAGCTGAGAGCATCTTCTCTTTGAAAAATTGAGTAAAAATCTATCGAATCGAAGAATTAATAATCCGAAGAGAGTTGAGAACCAATCTTTTTTTTCTACTTTCTACTTTTTTATATTTTTGGTTCCGGCGTCTTTTCTCGCTTGGCCGGGTATCCTCGTGACCCCGAGTTGTGTGTGTGTGTGTGTGAGAGAGAGAGTGAGAGAGAAGGGGGTTGGGCCTCCTTCATTGACGTCATATCCTACCCGGAACAGTTTCAGTTCGAGAAAGGGAAGGGTACGTAGGAAAAGCCAAAATTTTCGGGAAAGGGTAACGAAGAGTTACTCTCCTCTCCGGCACAGTTCCCAAACACAAAGCCTCCGGAAAGAGGAAGAGATGAAGGAGGATGAGGAGTTAAAAAAGGAAAGAGAGGTAACCAAAAATGGGGGTTGAAATAAAGGGGGATAAAACGTCGCGAGAGAGACTCAGAGAGAGAGAAAACTCGGGAGAACTGAGGAGGTGGAAAATGTGGAGTTGCTTAGCAACTAGGAAGCCCGAACAGCGAGTTTCCTCGGGAAGGCGAGACAAGGGGGTAGGGAATATAACGATATTGTATAAAAGTAGCGTGCAACTTTGGGGAAGTTACCAGTTGGTTGTGTAGTTTCAATCAGTTAAGAAGTCTCCCGAGAGCTAGCGACTCGAGGTACGATTGCATTTACAAAACGAACATTAACGCGTTCGTTAAGGATCTACATTTAAAAGCGTTAACACTGGAAACGACCATTTTCACGAGTGGCTGATTTCTGCAAGCAAGAATCAAATTTCAAGCTGCAATTTTATCAAGTTCAACAGGTTTGTTGAAAAAGTTTTGTTTTAAAGAGTGCATGGAATTTTATCGCGTTTTAAGGTAATAGTTATGTCGGATTTTTTTTTAGCATTTAATCGTGCATATCAATGCAATTCAGGTTTAATTTTATTATGCACGGCAGTTTAAAAATAATTTGTGGATGCATGCATAAATATAGAATTTGCACCTATAACTGTAGCCTCTGCAAATCTGCAATGAAAGGTATTTGTGCACGGTAAAACAAAATTTTCGAGCTTATTATGAAAATTTAAATTGCACGCAGTTTTTTTTGCGCAATTGCAATGAAAAGTATTAACGATGGTTATATTAGAGTATGCTTAGTTACGAAAGGAAATTGCATGCATAAATATAACGCAATTCAGTTTGCAAATATTAGAGAATTACTCGCGTCACGTCGTTCTTTGAACTCTGGGAAGAAAACTGATGACGTAAACTAGTCGTCATAAATAGACCCCTAAAATAATTTCCACTTTTATAACCCCCAGCTGACCGAAAAAAGTGGTGCAATAAAATGGTTGTAATATCAACTCAATAAAACTATCCTTCGAGGTCTCGACCTCAAAAGATGGGAGAGATCTCAAATAGGTCATATTCCTATCCCCTAAAAACTAATTAAGGTTCCGTCATAAATTCATTAGCGAGAGAAAATTAAGAGGAAAGAAAACAGTAAGAAATAAAAAAACAAAACTTACCATGTTAGACGAGACTTTGTTTCAACTATTTCCACTTCCGCACCCTTACTTCCGAAGGGAATTGATCCGAAGAAAGGGTAACAGACAGGATGGGATGGGCTCAGTTTAGTTTTCTTGGGTGTTCGAAACAAAAGGGCACGTCTGCTGGTCTCCTTCTCTTCTCTTCTCTCTCCTCTTCCATCTTCTCTGGATGGGATGGGATGGTTAGGAGGGTGTATTATACGACCATAGCCGGAGATGCGGAAATTTAATAACCCATGGCTTAATTCCGGGGAAGTAAATTCACTAGCTACAAAATGAAGGGAGACAAGTGGATTAAAACCAAAGCAGGAGGAGAACGAACAAACTTAAATCAGGAAAGAAAAAAAGTTTTATAAAGTTTCTAAGGTTTTAGAAAGTCGGAAGAGAGTACGTCGTCTTTCTTGATTGAAAGCTTAAGGATTTATTGAAGGATATAGAAAATAGTCGAAACTAAAAAAAAATACGATTTCGATGATATTTTTTTCATGACTTTTCCAGGTTTATTCTAATTTTTCCCTGACTTCGTTAAACTGAATAAAATGTCTGAAAGATTTAATTGAAAGTTGGTGCGCGAATTTTCACTAACTTCATTTAAACTAATCAATTTTAAAACTATATATTAAGGACTATATGATATAAAATGCTTTTAATAAGGGGAGCCCCTGGTCCGGACCCCTATAAATGATCCAGACAAATTAAAGGGGTTGTCTTACATTAGTTTGATATGCGGAATAAACTGGGAAGCCATATCTAGGAAAATATATTTGGAAAGGAAACGACACGTACCTAGACTTCTCCTCTAATAAAGTGGCTAGACAGAATTAATAGGGAGCCTTATAGCAAATATTACTCGATATTTATTTGGTCAAAATAGAAGGGCCTTCCCCAAATTTCGAGAAGGAATAAAAAAAAATATATTAATCCTTAGAAAAGACAGAGGGACCTTTCTCCTAGATGGATTTAATATAACGGTAAATAATAATAATAATAATAATCTAAGCTTGGTCTAGGAAGGGATGTCCACACTAAGCTAATATGAAAACCTTGAGATGTTTACGCATCTAATAGCTGGAAAAAATTAGTTTGTTGTTACAGAAAAACCATCCAGGGTTAAATAATGAAACCTTTCCCAAAGTAAAAAAAATTGAAGGCCATCAATATTTATGCAATATGTGACTAGCTAACAAGCTCAAATTTTAATATGTCAATATTAAATTTATCACAATCCGCTATGTCCACGCGTTATTAGGTTATTAGTCTCAAGGATTGTCTCGTATAAAATGTCGCCGCGATGTCAAAATCTCTCAAAATTGTTTTATGATGTATATATAGTCATTGAGAAAAAAAATCCATTTTTTACTATATAGAATCAAAGTCAGCTTAAATTGACAGCGTGTATTAAAGTAATATTAAACCGGAGTGTAAAGGTATAGAGGTAACAGGGAACGTAGCTTCGTACGTAGTAACATCTTAACCTGATTATTATACCCCCCCCCCAAATGTAATCAATCAAAAAGAGAACACGGTTTCTTGCATGTGTTTTCGAGGAAGAGCTATACATACAAAAATTGCTTTTCTCTTCATCCAATCTCTGATTTCATCCGCGATACTCGGAAACATCGTTGAGTCAGACGGTCGCCCCTATATAAGAAAGGATTCTGAATGGCACAATTTATACTCTTTACACAGCTAAACGATTAAAGGAGCTATAACGTCATATCCGTCATGAAATCTTTAGATCAAAAGGACAAAAGATCAAGATGATGACGGCAGAGATGGTTGCGAAATTTATTACACTAAAATTGTTGAATTAACATTTTATAAACCCATTAATTATTAACGAATTAACTGGTTAAACGAGGCTCGGCGTCTGTAGCATTTCAACCGGAAACAAACACAGATAAAGCAATCTGCCATTTTCCCCGTTTTATAGCTAGATTAGGGGCTGCGGTTATGTTAGGCATCAATCTCATATTGGTTTGGTCCATTAAATCGTAACGATAATGCGCGGACGTGTATCTATAAGAACCGACGTTAACTCTTATCAACAGGGAGCAGACGGTCTGCACTTGAAAAAAACATTTCTAGAAGCCTTGCCCTTTAAAATTTTCCATAACTTCTGCTTCTACATTTACATTAACGAATCAAGCTTACAGAATAATAAAGAGTGTAATACGCGAATGTCTCCTAAGTTTAAACAGCTTTCCTGGCAGCAAATCAAGCCCCTATTTTTCGTCACAGATTTAGGATACGATGGAAGAGGATTTCCTTTCCCAAAATAAAAAATAAAAAAACACATTTCAGTGCAATTTTTCACCGCCCTTTGAAAGGAATCTTTTCTCTGAAAACAGTAATGTTTCCTAAAACTGCATGAATTTATTAAAATTTTCCATGAACTAAAACTGTAGTAGTTTTCCTGTACAGGAAAGTGAGTTCAACATGGTATTGTGTTTTATATTACAAGGAGAATTTACTCAATTCTTGTAACTACCAGTATGACCCCCTTACAGTGACCCTCAATGTGGTAGCGCAGTGGTTCCACTCAATAAGATATACTTCTAGTTCACACACTTATTTGGCCAAAAGGGTCCCAAAGGGAATTCCGCATAAAAGAAAAATTCCAATCTACTCAACAATACGGTTAAGATCGTGTATGCCACGTGATTCTTCCAGTGGTAAACAAGATATTCAGAGTAATTGATTCTCTTACAATCTATCGAGGTTAGAAATATTTGGTTTCTACGTTGTTTACTCGCATTTTCCTAAGTAATTACCACGTCACTAGAGTGGATCCTTGAAAGGAAACATTCTCTAGACACGTTGCGCGAGATATTTTGTAAACTTAAAACAGTAAGGTCCTGAAAACCAGGAATTGATGGATTTGATCACTGGAAGTATTATTCATCTAGACTCCATACTCTAATTGCATTCCTTTGTTTACGCGACTCTTTATTCTGCAGAGGAAATCTTATGGACATAACAACGTATGCAATCAAAAACCGAGCAATATATTTCTAACTGGGACAAGTGGCTTCCTGTAAAGGAAATGTAGTACATAGGAAATCATATAAGATGAAAATATATATATATAAAAGGCAAATAGAAACCTTACTCTATTCTCAATTTCAGTCAGGCCTTAGTGATAAGACCAACGGAGATTCGAAGGGAAATATGTTTACAATGTAAACAATTTATTATTAAATGAAAGAGAAAAGACGGTTGACGTTGTTTCTCCGCTTGATATATCCAGGAAGAGAATGAGATTAAGTACTAAGATATTATTGACTATAGAGATCAGTAAGCCTTTTCACTTTAAATAGATATTTTAAAGAGGTTTGTTTAGATTAAAGGCAATTTGGGGAGGGCTATAAACTAGGTGACTGAGATTTAAATAAAGACTATTATTCACACTACCCCCTTCCTTCCTTCCTTCGCTACCCGTCCTTTAAGATCAAACCAAGCAAGAGATAAGGAGATCCCTAACTTCCTGGGCATTGACCAAGTCTTAGGATCAAAGGCATAAAGCCATCCCGGAAAACGGGGGGAAAAGAGATACTCTATATTCTGTCTAGCTTAGGCGCGAGCTATAGAGACTCGGGACTGAGTAACCATGAGAGTCAGCTCTGTCTAGCTATTACCTTATTGCAGAATCTAGATTGGGATAGTAGACTCAGTGAACTTCTAAATAAAATGGAGTATGCGATGCAAGGTGATCAATGTGTGCAATAAAGGAGCTAGAGAAATATCCTCCCACGTTTCTATTGACTTTGTCAAAATGTTATTTTCATTAACAAACTGGTCTATCAGTCTCAATAATCAAACATCCTTGCTCCCAAATAAACAAGTAGGTTATCAGGTTACTATGAGCAGAATCAATTGATTTACAGCTGCAGTATAGTGTTTGTTTATAAAGCGATTTCTGTATTGGTATTATTAGGTTTTTTTGGAGTCACATTAAATGTCCATCTTTCCTTCCTTTTCTTTTCCTTTTATTCCCAAAACGGGGATTCGGGAGCAAATCCCAAGAAAAAGACTTATTTTATCTGGGTGACTGGTTTTTCTGACCAACACGACTAGATAGCCGATTTCAATGGCTAGAACATCTCCAGAGAGAAAACGGGAAAGCATTCAGACTGAAAGGGTCAATCCGCAATGAATTGTTTTTAATTAATAGCGTCTTCAAGATCTAATCTCCGGAAAAACGGGGTGAAGGAGACGCCACGCGAATCTCTTACACTGGCTGGCTGGGGATGGATAGATAATAACAAGGTAGGAAAGAGGGACCGGGTCAATCAAGGGGGTGGGAGGGTCAAAATCAATTTCCTTGGATGGTAGCCAACAGGGTCAATGGGTAAAAAAACTAGGTTAAACTCGTTCAACATAAATAGGAATACCGCAACTTCCCAAAATATGCATCAACTATCTGATAGCTTTTCAAGTGCGAACTCCCTAACCTCTAGGAAAGCAATTTTCCCATACCCTCTCTCTCTCTCTCTCTTCTTATCCACCTGATTTTATTTGAAAGGTGCAATCGTTTCGCGTGTGGAAGGTCAAACAAGAACGATTTTCCTCGACCCACACCCAAAAAATTCTTTAGTTCCTTTTTTCTAAAGATAAAAGTTGGTAATGCGTGTCTGTCTGCCCTGTTATCTTGTAAAACAACAAAATATACTCTATAACGGGATTTCCAAGTTCTAACACGATAACCAAAGGGTTGGTCCAAAAAACAAACTACCCACTATTTTTACTTCAATTGATTTACTATTTGAGACCTGATACTTTAAAATGGTGTGACGTAACAAGTTTAAAGTTCACTTTGTGCACAAGAAGTACAAGGCCTAAATAGCTTATTTGCCAATTCCAATCACGTCCGAATGTAATTGTAATTGTAATATCGCGATAATTTAATATCTATATCGTTTGAGCATAGATTAATTCCTCTCATACTCGAGGATGTCACGTTGCAGCTCTGAATTATAAACGTGCCGTTGGTTGTGTACCTCCTTGGCAGAGTTCACCCTTACTTGAAACTGGGCTTGAGATAAAGGCAATATAATATTAAGGGGCTTCTTTGACTTGAATGATGGCGGCGAAAATTCACTCTCAGTAATAATAATAACAATAAAAGGGATTTGGTAACCATGGCTTCCTATTCAAGCGCGACCCTCTCTTTACTTCATTTATTATTACAAAGATACCCAGCCTCTAAAATATTAATAAACGCACCCAATTTATAATGAATAATTAACAAAGAAACAGCCCACGCTGTAATTTTTCAAAATTAATGGGGAGTCGCATCGCTTACCCAAACTTATATCAAAATAACGTCTTGTATATAATATTATGAACTTAATTGAAGCTTAAGGTAAAGGTAACCCGAACAAAGTGTTCGGGGTGAAAAAAAGACAATATTGACATTGACAGGCTTAGATAGTTTCGGAAGAGTAAGGATCCTTAAAAAAAAAATAGGGGGCCCGAGATGATGAAGGAGAAAAAAGAACACCAAGAGCAAAGACGGGGATAAAGATGCTATAAATAACTCTAACACTTTCGATGGCAGTAAAAGAAAGTCCCCGCCAAAAAAAAACCCTTCGATTTCCTCAAAAACGAAATAAAATTCTGTTGTATGAAAGGAAGGAACGATTTTCGAGGTCCCTCCACTACACCTCCCCTTCCCCCCTGAACCTTTTGGAAGTGGTTCCCGGGGAATTCGGGTCATCGGTGAGATTTACCTTAGGTGCATGGAGGAGGAGAACGGTGACCTAGAATGAGTGTCAGAGAAAGAAAAGTGCGTATTCTCTCCCTCCACTCTATCGATGATTCTTGGTTGAAGGAGATAGTTAAGAAAGGTTTTCATATACGACAAGAAACTTTCGTGATGTTTAAAAAATTTCCTGGGAGAAGTCGAGGACACGTATCTTTATCCCTGGGAAACCGGGTGCATTGATCGTGCATACAATTTAATGATGATACTGAAGGTTTCATTTAGAGTCGGGAAATTTCTGTAATTCTCTTACGGTCGGCTTAGGATTTTTGGATTTAACTCTCGAGTATATTTGTTCATGGAAAGTGCATGCATCCAATGAATGCTGAGTAAACCTTAGTTTCGCCACTATGAATTTGTCATTGTAAAAGTGTTCCTTCATTGTTTGTTTAACCGCGAATAAACTGAAAGCATCTCGTATGACAATGATGATTAACTGGCCTTGACGAGCGCATAACTTACTTTCTCAATTTTTCTTCTCAAATTCATGGTAATTTAATTAAACCTTCTCACTTTCTATTTGCAGAAAGAGAACGGCGAAGAATAAAACGATATTCTCGAATTCGATTATATTATTGACTGCCCAAACATACTCGCCGATATGCCTGTCTGCGGATTAAGAACGCACGAAGTTGCCCACGACCTAATTTCGACGTCAACGTCATCCAATTCGTGCAACAGTTCCATCGGTTCACCCGGAGGCGCCCAAGTTTTCAAGGACCGTTATCGTCTGGTCGTCTTAGGTAGCGCCAAAGTAGGAAAAACGACGCTAGTCCACCAGTTTCTGTACGAAAACGTGCCGGAAAAATACAAGCCCACGGTAGAAGAATTTCACTTGATCACGTGCGACGACGTTACGCTGGAAGTCATAGATTCAAGCGGATCCGATGAATTTCCCGCCATGAGGAACCTAGCCATAGCCCAGTAAGTTTCCGTTATGCGATACTCTTCCTGTTTTGACATATCCGGGAAACGCGCTACTGGGTGAATTCGGTTATCTAAGCCTTTGTTATTGTAGCGTTACATTTACATGGATGGTTCTATATCTTTCTTCGTGATAGGCGTGTCAACAAAGATTAGAAACAAATTACTGTCTCTGAATCGTCTCCCCTTAAGTAATCATAGTCTGGCACAGTCTCTAATCAATAGATAAAGAGTTCCCTCCCTCGAAAATTGTCTTTAAATGGAAACTAGGTTACGACTCTGGACAACGATTAATCTTTGGCATTTCTTTCTTTCTTTCTTATCAATAGAGCGGACGCTGTGGTTCTCGTTTTCTCAGTGGATGACGCCGCTTCTTTCGAGCAAGTCCGCAGGTTGCGTGACTTAGTAACGGAACTTCGACCTTCGGGAGTCCCCACAGTCGTCGTGGCCAATAAATGCGACTTGGAACCCAAGAGAAGCGTCCGTAAAGAAGTTTCCGAGGGTATCGTCACGATAGACTGGGAACAAGGCTACTCCGAGTGTTCAGCGCTTAAAGGTCAAGGGGTCAGGGAAGCCTTCGCCAAACTAGTCGATCAAGAATCGGCGCGTCACTTAATGCATCGTTTCCAACAAAAAATGCAAGTTGAAGAGAAACGTAGACAATCTTTACCAGTGTTCGGTGCCAGCCATAAAATCAAAGACATGGTGACCCCCAAGAGAAACAGTTGCGCTATGTCATGAATCACTCACCCCCTTCCTTCACCTTGAACAACACCATCCTAAACCCATCCAAAAAACGAGGACAATGTTTTTTTTTTTTGGTTAAAGAAAAAACTCGATAACGGGGTTTTAGTTTTAGTACACGCGGACGAATCTAAACAAAAAGAGTATTTTCTTTTTTTCAAAAGAAATATGTACCCTCTTACAAAACGTTTTAAGTTTGCGGGGCTTCTTTTAATATAATATGAAAACCCTTACGAAAAGTTCTCGTAAATAAGAGGGAAAAAAATATGGGACGCGCGAGTTTTGCAAGCTTAAAAAGCGATGACGCTGAAAACAAATTTAGAAAGCTCGCTTTAGCTTGTAGCGGCGCTCGCTACGTGGTGAAAAAAAAACCAGGTCAAATACTATACATAGTAGGGATCCCCTAATAAAAATGATAATCTTGAGTCTGGAAAAAGCTATAGCTATAGTAAATATACAAAACACAATGCAGTCGACGAGACAAAAAAAAGGTTATAAGTATGCATATAGCAAGAGTAAATAAAGTTATTTTGAAAAAACAAGAGAGAGAAAAGCTATTTTTGCGGCAGTTGAAATTTTCAAAATTGCCGGCAGTACGCGAATATTATGCAGCGAAGGTTTTAGTGTTTTAAAAAGTTAAAGATGGATGGGGACGCGATAATAAGGGGGCAGATGATAATATTTTTGGGGCTACGTTATTTTTTCGATGTATATTCGCTGTTTTGCGTTAAAAACGAGAAACAAATATAACAAAACAGCCGTGTTAAGGATACATTGGGATGTGATGAAGGTTAAAAACATGCAATGAATATAGAACCTAGGTTGGAATAATCGAACAAACAAATAATTTTCAATTAAGAAAATTTTAAGCTCGACAAACGTAAATAATTCGAAATAAATAGTTTCTTGGTCTTAAAAAAAGTATCTGGAAGGGAATTGAATATAGTAATAACAGAGGGGAACAAGCAACTAATTAGTTTTAATTTTAAAGTGAAAAAATTGCCAGATTTGTATACACCGGTGTGTTGCGAGGAAGTTGTTTTAAAGGGGTCCATAGAAATTACATAGGGACGTTAGCCCCTGTAAGTTTGTTTCATTTATAATGAAATTAAGGTAATTAACTCCTCGGTAATTAACTAAAAATGGTTAGAATTAATTATAATTAGGGTTGCCACAGACTTTTCATTTCAAAATTACCTGACTATTCCAGGTATTCTAATACACCGTCTAATTTTTCCCAAAACACTTTTCTCACTAATACCAATGCATGAACTTATATGAATATATTAGTTCGTGTATAGTACACAACCATTTTATCGAAACAGTATGAAATTCATTGATATTTACACCATTTTCAAAAGTCTTGTGGCAACCCTGTCTGATAAATTAAGGGGAAAAAATGCAACGCTAGGGGCAAAAAAAATAATAATAATTAGAACACAGGCAAAAGCAAAACGCACAGTAATTGATATATTATAAATACTTGCGCAATATTAAACTGCAATATAAGGTACGAAAGATAATGTTCAGGGATAAATAAAATTAAAATAAATTGTCGATGGTGTGTTCTAAAATTATTTATGATGAAATCAGAGTCGTGTTTAACGTGAAAAGTCTTTAAAAAATTGAAGCAAAATAGATACAGAAAAGTTCATTAAATTAAAAGTTTCTGAATGTATTCGTAAATTTGATGAAAGGTTTGAATGATGATATAAATTAAGGTGTCGGTATATGGAGAGCAAAAAATTACACCGCAAATCGAAATTAATGTTCAATTGACAACGAAATTAATTTTAAGTTAACTCTAATCCCTGTTAATTTAAAGATTAAAAGACTAATTTGTTTGAAAAGATGAAGTTCAAGATCGAAGTTGGTTTGGGATAAATTTAAGAAAAATTGTATAGAAAAACAAACTCCGTCAAACTCATACATACTTGGTATACAGAAAATAACGAGAGACCAAAATATAAACTATATTTCCATGTATTATAAAAGCAGGTATAAACAACCGACGTTTTTTTGTATCTCCTTTATACCGAAAGTATATAATGTATAAATCAAACATACAATTGTATGAAAGGATATTGTATATTGTTTTAATAATAAACATGTTTTTGATATAAAAGAATCCTTGCTATTTCTTGATTAGTTTCTTGGAATTTCATACTTCCCCTTAGGAAGTTTGTTTAACTTTCCGGAAGTAGAAGAATAAAGGTCAACACTATGTCGCCCAGGTTAAAGCGTTGCACTAACGGTGGAGAAACTACTAAATATCTTCACGAGGTTGAGGTGCACCAATTCCAAACGTAAGCCTAAATCTCGCTATTACAAAGATGTTTTTCTTTTAAAAATTGTTAAGGACAAAATACGGGGGGAAGAAAAACGACTCAATTTACCAATTTAAGTAATCTGGGAAATTTTTCACGAACAATGGTTTCCCAGGCAAAGTAAAGGTATTACCAGTTAAAAGATCAAATTTCTCTTCAAAAAAAAACAGAACCTAAAACCAAAAAGACCCATTCCCGGGATTTAAAGGCCCCAATTAATTTTTGCCCGCCAGGGAAAGAGTGAATGGCTTCTATTTTTCATCAATTTTTAAGTAAACAAAACTCATTATCATAAAATTTGTTTGAAAAGCTATTAATGAATTGCAAAGTAAATATTGAGAAACCGTACAAGTAATAATTCATGATTTCAATGAGAAAAGGGTTATTATATAAATAAATTATGTGTATACAATTTAATGAAATACCCTAATTAAAAATTTCCTTTTCCCCGCTCAGAATGCTTGGAAAATCAATTAAATCAAAGGAGCAGTGAAAAGAAAATATTAATTAAAGTTACCATATTTAAAACACGACCAATTTTACTGAATTAGATTAAATTCTCTAGTGATAGAGTTAATCAACCTTATATGTCCGCAAATCACTATATCTCGTTTATAGGCAATTTTTTCTCTGTACCACAAATCCCAATAACATTGAATTATCTTTGTCGAAATTACACATCCCCTTAAAAAATATTTCAGATTTTCCGTTCAAATATTTCTAGTGTACATCATAAACTAGTGACCCAATTTCCTTTTCCCAGGGCTTCGCTTTCAAATTTATAACCAATAAGGGGCCAGGAAATAATCCAACAGGATTTCGTGAAGACAAAAAAGGGGATGTTATAACATGGAGAGAGAACGAGAGGGAAAAAAGGAGGCTAAATTTGAATGAAAAATAATATACAGCCCTCTTGGGTGAGTGAGTAGATAAGACCAAGACCCCATATGCCCATTGGATTCTACCCTGGCCAAGAAGCTTAGAGAATTTTCTTCTCTTCCTTTACGTGGAATCGCTGTCTTCTCAGTTACGAAGGGGAGTTTTTACGAAGAATATTCTAGAGACGAGAATTTAGCAAGGGCGCTTGTCATATTTATTTGACAGATGTGGATGTTAAAAGCGTTGGGGTGCTGCAGAGTATCGATCTTATATTTTGTTTGTTCCATGCACTTTTCCTAAAGAAGGCGTAGCTTTGCTAATCGCCACCACTCTACGCTCTCCACGTGATAAAACACACGTATATCTTTAGATGATGTTACCACTACACTTAATTCTAAGTACAATTTAACCTTAACTTGATAGATCTTAAATTGCAGCACGCAGAATTTGCAGATAATGTTCAAACGAATTTAGAAAGAGGTTACCAGTAGCCTTCTAAGATCTTTACTCGTAAGTCTGACCTACTATAAATTACCAAAAGATACGCATTTTTCCACTAAACATTAATTATTTTTGTCTGTGCCTTAATAACTTCATTAATTTCTAGTCGTATGACGCAAAGTTAGGTCCGGGAGTCATAAAATAATAAAAGTTAAAAGTGCGTCATTCTCTACGAGTATTACAACGCTGTTATTCAATATTAGCTTTTCTAGGGCTTCGGAAAGAATTACCGAACATTAGGCAATCCCGGGAACCTTCAACATCAATTAATCTTAAAATTGACGCGTTTTGTTCGTTCAAAAAAGAGGGTGTTCTGATGGAATTAAATAAGATTACGAGTTCCAACACGATATAGCGTACATACATCTCTAGAGTCCCTTTCATTTTGGGTCACTAGGCTAATTGCTTCCTGAAAAAAACCCTTTATTTTTGACGTTTTCAAATCCTTATGTACATCGCTATAGGTAAGTCTTCGAGCTTTTCAAGCAATCGTCCTCCAAAAGAGGGCCTGCTTACCAAGGTTCTTAAACTCGCATCCGCTTATATAGGTTGGCTTATAATGGGGGGTAATTTTTCGGAGTTTTGGAACGGATGGTGGGGGGGCAAGACACCTATGTTTTCCCTAGGAGAGACGTCACTGAATGTCTTAAAAAATAAAACAAGACGTAGCGATTTTGCCGTCGATTTTTTTTCCATTCCCCTCTCCTCGCCTCTCCCATGCCTCTACCCGAGAGTCTCGAGTAGAGTACCCGTCAGCTTCGGGCCTTCGGCTCGGCCGCCGCTCGGGTTCATGTCCGTTGCATTTCAAATGTATTAAAATATGATTCACAGAGTTCAACCAAGGGCCATAAAGGCAAAATAATTATATTATTTAGTATTTAAATATTTAGTTTTCACATTGTCCATGTCACGTTAATTTTAGACTGACAACCAATGTAATCTAATTTCTAAAGTTTAGTTAACCAAGGCTTAATTCTTACAGGTTGATATTTTGTATTTGATTGGGAATTTCCTAAGGCAAATAATGCCGGGTTTAAACTGCGCTGTTTAGCAAATCTCAGTTGAAGCAAATACATTTTTAAAACATCCATGGTTGTGTTTTATTTAATATAGTAAGGTATCAATTCACTTTTAATATCTCAGTTGAAGCAAACACCCTTTTAAGTCCTAAGTTCAATAGAGACAGACAAAGTCATACATACTATGAGCCCGCCTTACACGTTTTGGAGCTAATCCTAGACATTCAGCTACGTCACTCACCCCATGCAGGCTCGAGTGCGACGAATTTCGGAAGAAAGCCCAAAGTTTGATAGAGATAGTCCCCCCTTGCTGCTTACCGCGTCTAAATTTAGCCCTTTATCCTCTCAAGGAGATCGCGGATATCTTGATCCGATGGGCGTTTCCGTTACAACAAAGTTGACGAATAAATATTTAGAATATCTGAAGGTACAAGTAATAAGTATGCTGAGCAAATATATAGTATGTACAGTCAAAATAGAAGAAAAAAAATGCCCGAATCTGTCGTTTTAGACGTTTTATCAATAACCGTTTTTAATGGTCTACAAAAAAGGCCTTATACGTCTTATCTCGCCTTGCCTTTAAAAAGTAGGGAAAGAAAGCAAACATGACAGAATTAATTTGCAAGCGATACAACTACAACAGGAGAAAGCTTCGAGAGAGGAAGGGTACTTGAAGTTGTTTCTTATCGGAAAATCGTGAATATATTATACCCGAGTCACGGGTCTAAATTAGGTTTAAATTACCTTAGATCGAGCGTGACGGTAGTCCAGGCCACGTGATCATAAACAAAAATGTACGAGTGTGGTATATAGGTGTTATTAATTAGAAAAACTAAAAGCGATAATCTGATGCATGAATTTAAAATATTTCTTTTCTATTGGTGAATCAAAACAAAGGAGCCACTGATCGAGAGGAGTGGTACGTTTAAAACCAAGGACATCTGTAAACACTATAGCTACAGAGAATACATTTTAAACCTAAACCCTTGAGATCAAGAACAACAGGACCAAAAATCAATAAATAATCAAGTTTAATCGTGTAATAACAAAGAGAGAATCAATGTTATAGCAAAACACCCCGTCGAGAAACAATCTAGGAGAGCCGCTTTTCTCTGAAGGTCATTTATACGGATGGTACTTGAACAAATCTTATAAACTAAAAGTGGCTTTCCCCCCATTGTTTTCCAGAACGCTTCTGTGCCAAAGACTGCGGAGAAAAAAAGCCTTGCAGTTCAGTTTGAATCGGTTGACTAACTTGGATCATAGAAGGTCTGACAACAATACACTGAAGTTAAAGCTAAGAGAGCGAGGGGGGAATTTTCTCTAGCTCCTTTAGTAAAAACTATATAGCTCCCAGGTGCGTATATCCAATACCGTTATAAGATATTGAAACAATATCAAATAGCTTAAATTCCGTATTTATTATTATATCCTTGTACTAAAAAAGAATGTTCAAAGAGACCCAATGAATAAGTTTAAAGGCTCGATAAAGGCATAAACCTTTAAACCTCGCAACTATTTCTTCATTCCACGACCATACATTATACTTTTTCAACGTAACTTACTTATATTCCATCTCCTCAGGCTACATTATGAACTGCGAGAGTTCAGATATGGAGAACCTATCTCTCTCTTGCTCAAGTTTGTCAGATCTCGTTATAAAGCTACGAAATCACGTGAAAACAAAAGGTTTCTCAATGGATAAAGTGTGAGTGAGAAGGAAGGTATCGGACATTTCCCAAATGCCAGTGTAATTTTGTCAGAAATCTCGCGCGACAAACCGATATTGTCCAATACCTCTATTATAGATACGGGTCAAAACGTGGGAATTGTTCCCCGAGGCGACAACTGAAGGCGCGGGAACAAAAGAGAGATCTCCTATAGTCCTTTAGAAGCATGCACAGCCGTAGATGAAGGAGACACGGGGAACGTGATTTAGCGTGGTGTGCCTTGAAAAATATGGATGGAGAAATATAGTTATAGGGACATACTGAAGTGGGTGGCGAAATTCGATTTGCAAATTGGCCTTCGCCACCTGTTTCCCTAAAAGGAGTAGGTAGGAAGGTGTGTTGTCCGAGAAACAATAAATAATGACTGCGACGGAAAGGAGACATCAGCACGCTTTAAGTTAAAGGGGGACACTTGACACGTGAAATATCTTCACGTGGAATCTTTTTTCCAATACTTTTAAGGGTTAAAAGTAAATATAATAATAAAACCCACACAAATTATTGGAAATTCAGACACCCACCGAAAGTTTTTTAATATGGTTTTGGGGAAGAAATAGAAAAATTTAATGAAAATGGAATTTACTATCAGATTTTGTAAGAGTTACCTGTAGTCCCTTCTCTAAACTCGAGCCTACACTATAATAATTTCAATAAAAAAAATAAAACATTTCCTCCATGGTTAAAACCGGTTAAAAATACCTGGTTCTTTTAAACCCTGCCTCTCACATCCCTAAGCATCATCTTCCTGACGGTGCTAATCAGCTCAGGACGTAACACGATAAAATTAACTACCATTTTTCTATCAATGTCAAAATTTTAATTATTATTACCTTAAAGATTCGAATTTAAATTTAGAGTGCATATAAAACCCTTCCGTTATTTCATTCTAACTGCGGGAATGACGGAAGATAAAGAGAGGAAGAAGAATTTTACATAATTCTCCATCGGGATTTTCCTAAAAGAGAGCCATTTAAAAGTCTGTCATAATCATCGAAATGAAGATTGAAAAGGCTATACATAAAACCAAATTAAAGTGCTTGTGCAAAGAAAAAAAAGGGACCCGACAAAAAATATTATTTGAAATAAAAACACTCAAATCTTTCGACAAAATTTTTCCAGTCGTGGGATACGATACGACAATCCGAGACGAGAGGTCAAAGGAGTTCGCTATAGCTTAGCGAGATGGAAAAGTGTCATTAACCCTTACGATATGGGCAAACACTGTTATGGACGGAAGCTAGAAGAATTTTTGGATGCCCAGGGAAACCTTTCAGAGTTCTAGACAATATCTTACTCGAGTCTTACTTAAACTGTAAGGACGTACGGATACGGACCCTGCATTGTAAAAGTGTCAATAATCCGAGCGGTAGACGTCTCCAATAGGCCTATTTTTTTGTAGATAGACAAAAGCTCTCACTTCCTAAAGAGTACTTTAACTTTCAAAAGAACTTCAAGAACAAAACGAAGAGGGCGGAAATCGGGGATGAAAGTCTGTAAAATCTCGTCATGACGAAAAATAGGCTAATGCTTGTGACCGGAATGCGCCACTAACAGAATCGAGAGTCTGACAAGTTCGTCTCTTAATCCCTCTTATACAGACGCCCGCGTTCTATAGCGTTCACCAGAAATCCCGGACTAACATTCAATCCCTCAATCCTGGCAATTGAGAAGGATATGGAGAATGGAAGAGGAGAGAGAGAGAAAAGAGAAAAAAGCCCCTCTCTTAACAACGTTACGAAATGCGGGTAGAAGGATTAGACCTTTGAGAGCTGTTGGAGCACGGCGGTCGAGCTTGGTCAAAGTGCATTATCCAAGGCAACAGTACCACACTCGAGAGATCGGATACTTGATCATCATCATTTTCGTCTCGATGTCACTGTTAGATTTACGTTGTCAAAGAAATTAAAAACTGATTTTGAGATTTCTGAAAAAATATTTTTGTCAATGCTACCTACCTACTGTCCGATCTCGAGATATGGTAAACGGATGAAGCCGTGCAATGTGGATTGGGAACCCCCCTGGCTAGAGTTATTAAATACCGTTTCCTAAGCAGTCTCCGGGTTAGTATAAGGGTGCGTGAAAGATTACTGCGAGAAAATACCACAGTAGAGTGCAGGGAAAATCCATTTATAATGTTATGGGAAAACCACGCAATCTGCCTTCCATAGTAGTCTAAATTGAGCTTGGAAAAAATCTTCAAGAATAGGGAAACATCTACCGCAGTATAACAGGAAAAAGCTCCCGTGAATGGCGTTGGCCACAGCGTGGGTATCGCCTTGTGGTTACGTTCGCGGAGGAAGACCTAATACAGCGTATACTGGCAAGAAGTATACGAAAAAGACCGCAAATCAGTATCCCCAGTATTACTATACCACCACGAATTGATTACGCAACTGCAAGAAGTTTTCCATGGAAAGAATGAACAGCAAAATCTGAACGCACGCGTTTCGGCACGAGCTTTGAACTTAATAAGTTTAAATAGTAAGAGCCTTAGAAAGAAGCGAAAATTCCACGAAGAAGCACACCTTTCGCAGTGAAATTACAGCATTTTAAACTAGTTTCCAAGCTACACTACCAATTCATTTAGTCTAAAGGTACTCTAGAGTAAAAGTGAAAGTATACCACCAGACTTTATCATTGACGGTTAGCCTTGAGGGGTACATATATCGTTATATTCTAATACATCAGTAATAAGATCACGCTCTATTTAAAATATATGGTCAGAAATCCCTTTTAGTAACCTAAATATACCAAAAGCAAGGTCCGATGTAATCCCCTGGATAAAATAATCCTAGACATATTAGTGTAAACTAAGTTAGTCTCAAAGGGACGTATATACGACTGACGATGAAAAGGAGACTAACGACTAAAAGTAATAACTTCAAAGGACAACTATATTAAGTTTCGGAACATCTACCTAAAAGGTCTGCCTAGTAGATTTTTGATTACAAGTAACCTTGTTAAAACTAACTTTTAACTTAAAATTTTAACTATATTCATTCTGACCTCGGGAGGATAGGGTTACCTTTAAAAATATACAGTGTAGAAAAGATCGGGACAACAAATTTTGTTTAAAAATAGTAACAAATGGAATCGATTTTCAGACAAGAAACGGTGTTGGTATGATCTATTCCACACTGTATTTTATATTTTACTAACAATATTAACCCAAGGTTAGCCATGAAATTTGAATAAAATCCATATTAAAAATATTACTTGAGACAAATTATGTATATTTTCAATTTTAATTAAATACGAAATATTAAACTCTAATTTTGTTTTCTGTTCATATATATAAGATGCTATTTATAACTTAAATTATCTATTGCATTATAAAAAAGCCCACTTGGTAGGGTAGCACTATCAATTTTCTAAGATTAGGTTTATATCATTGCTCTGAGAGTCGTAAAATATTTAATGGCAACCATTTGCTGTACGTTAGACTTCATCAGCGGCGAAGAAGCGGTAACATGTTTTATTATTTTTTTTCCTAGAAGATATTGGTACACATAAACCCATAAAAGTTTGAAAAATGCAAACCCTCCCCAGGAGGTGTGTACCTACGCCGGAATCCCAGATTAAACACACATATATATAATGCTTGCCTTAAAAATGGACGGTTTCTATTTGTCGATAAGAGTAGAGACTACACGAGAAGCAACAGAAAGAAATAAGGGCCCATGCTCATAAGATAAAAGCGTAAGCCTAAAACACTCTCCGTAAGTTTGGGAGTCTTGGGACGGTTGAAAGAGTATCTGCTACCAGCAAGCATCATTTATAAAAGTGAAGAGGAGTGTCTCTTGTGGTGTGTTTGCAGTGAAGGGGCGCCTCCTGGTGATGGATATATATCGCAAACAAATCATCATCTACTGATAACACGACCCGACCACGAAAGAAAAATCACAGTAGATCATGTCCCTATCCTATTCTGTTGTTCCAGTTTAAAAAACGTACCCCTTTTTAAATGTAGATGGCGTGGCAGTCTAGTACATTTTGCCTCATATATGGACCATGCCGAAACCATAAACACATAAGGAAGACCCATACTTAGTCATTATAGGATTATGATAACATTCCCAGAAAAACCTGACACGAAGTTTATTTTACCGATAGGTAGGTATAAAAGGGTTTGAGAAATATTTTCGTTTACCGTCCGGGCTCTAGGTTTCAAATGCCCGGGATGATATGGGATGGTTTTGAACTAGGGAATGAATAATTTTTAGTATCTTATCTCTTTCATCAATATACGCGAGTTTTAGGGTGAATTTCAAAGGGAAGCTCGTACTCTCCCTCCAGGGAAAATATGTAGATATTTATAATATTTCCCCCAAATTTTAATTAATATAAAAATTTAAAGATAGCGACAACAACAACAACAAGATCGTTCTTGACACAGATACAGGAAGGAGAAACGAAGGTCACTTTAACAAAACAAGGTCTATATACACATATTACAAAAACAAAAATAATAACTTTCGGTTTATATTAAGAAATCAAATTCATTTTACGTAAAGACTCAAGTAGTTCTGACCGACAAACCCAAGTACTTAGCCTTACAGAGAAGCAAGAATGAGGAAAATGAAAGAGCCTCCTTAGAAGTGACGGTAGCGACACCTGGAAGCGACGACTCGAAACATTTTCCTCGAGATGCCGTCGTGTCATTGCACTCTCAAGTTTTAGTTAACTTCCACACGCTACTACAACTAAACCCAAGGGAATCTTGCCATTGATAAATACACAATTTCCAGGTAAAAACCTTTACAAGGGGGATTAATTAAACAAATAAGTATTATTTTCGGTTCCTCTTTCATATTATATTACAATAATAAGCCATACAAAAGTTTTTAATCGAAATTACTGAATGAGGCAGATGGCTAATTGGAAGCGGAAAATAATTTTTACAAGCACCAATCGAACTTCGTGCGTGGGAAGTAGTTTTGATTGCATTTTTGCAGGATGATTAAGCGCGTTACGCTTAAATAAAGGGAATTTTATGGGCCCTCCAAAAATATTCCATCCATATGAATAACAGCTAACTTCCGGTAAATAATTAGCAACTCGTAATATTGGAAAGAAGCCATCTTGTAGGGGTATCATTTTTAATGCTAAGTCTACGAGCCCCTGTAGAAATGTTCACCCGCAATACAGCAATGTTCGCATTCTCTTAAAGCAACATACCAAAGTCAGTCCTTGGCAACAAAAATAATTGTTTTGGGGGTAATAGAGGATTGTAATTAAGAGGCCCGCGTCCTTCTTTAGATTGGTGGTTTTTATCGAACGTGGTCAAGTTAGTAAAAATGCAGGGACGTGACCTCTAATGGAGGTCAGCACTCGAGCTACCGAAATAATAACAAAACTGACAGTTGTTATAAGAGGATAAGGGGGAAGGGGGAGACGGAAGAATTTTGGCGCGAAACGTATCAGGGAAGCAATATCAACATCAACACACGAGGATTGCCATCGTAAACGAACGGATTATAGGCTGGGTATAAGGGAAAAGAGGGGCTATAGGAACCAAAAGCACGGGAAAGCGTGACCCGCCATTAAGTGACTAAACTTGTATATCCCTCCCGGCGGCCCACCCTTCACATACTCACTCAGGGATGAATTTTCGTCGTTACCATGACGACGAAAACCGAATGACGTCAAACAAACTTTTCTACGCGAAACTAACGGGTGCGGGAAAAAAAAACAATGTCCACGTGCTCCAGTTTTCGCGCTCAAAGAAGAGGGGGCACGCTTATATACATTTCACTCACAAAACCTGTAGAGAATCTTTCGTATCCCATTCACCTTTTGTCCTTATTGATTCACCAAAAAGGTACGGACGGTACTGGTGCAATGCTATCTATACCTTCTAGCGTACCTGGTTTCGACCCCCCTTTTCTGTCCCCCCTGCTCCAGGTTCCATTCTCAATTTCCAACAAGCTAAATATTTCGCTATATATACCTTCCTCGGATGCTAAAAATAGAAACTATCTCTCTTAGGTCCTCTCTAAGGTTCTGGGGATTTTTTTACGTTTATAGATTTATGTGTATAGCGTGCATTGAGGGTGTACTTGGAGGTGTACTTACTGATTTGAAGCATTTCAACATCCGGATAATTGGGTCATTTTTCATCGATTGCCCAAAATTAAAATTTATTTCTGCAGAGGAAATAATTGAAAAATGCCGGAAGTTAATGGAAATAAAATTAGTTTTTAATCATTCTGGGGTGCAAAAACTTTTGCAAATTTTTGTTGCAAATTTCTTAGCTCTAATATTCTCTAATGATTATGCAATGAGTTTTGAAAATATTTCGATCAATTCTCTTGCACGAACGTAATCTACGTCTTAAGGTAGGTTTGCGAAAGGGCAAAGTATCACGGCGGGGTCAAACTGAGGTCACGCTTTCTCGCGCGTCATTTATATAGGATTGAGGCTGCGTATCCCGCAGCTTATGTATATACATAATGATATAATATGTATTATTATTCCTATTCCATTGTAATATCTATTTATAAGAGACGATATTAGATATTTCTACTGCATTTAAGAGATAAAAGATAATATTGGCGTAGGAATATTAACCGATGTCATTGCTTTTGTAGAGAAATCTTGGAAATACGAATGTCGTTCGGTGTCCACATATTAGGTATAGTTAAAAATAAACTTTCTGAGGTAGAATTAATATTTAAAAAAAAAATGGTTTGAACAGTATGATTAAGGGGTCAGAATTTTAGACCAACTTTAGGAACTTGCTTGATAAATATGCTCTTTAAAACGTTATTAAATACTTGGGCCTATCAATGATCAATTATTAGGTTAAAATTTAATATAAGCGACTTATTCCCTCTAATACACTACAGCTCTTGATTTAAAATCCAGTACACTTTTGCATGGAATCTTTAACTTCTTCAGAGGTCATAAAATATGTTGACACACGCGAAATTCCCTGTGGTAATTACTTGGGTAACTTTAAGTGGGTCTAGGTTCTAAAGTTTAAATCCACAACTTGATGTCAACAAATTAATTAAAACCTTCGAGTTTCTAAATAAGTCAACAAGTTCTCGGGCGCGTGTGGATGATGGCGCCGGACAAACACTCCAAATGATTTACGGCGTTCGATCCCTCCAAGTTCGCGACCGTTCAACCTACATTTTTGCCTTAGCCGCCCTTCTACTCAACACTTGGGAAGTCCAGTGTTGAACTTTATCCCTTTTGCCCCGTAACCGTGGCCAGGCTTAAAGGAGTCTTTTCAAAAACCGAAGATATATCTTCTTTAATCTGTTTCGCTAGTTTTTAGGAGAAAAACTCCTCAGAGCGGAGAGAGAGAGAGAGAGAGAGATGTTGAAAGAAAAATGTTTGATGAGAAAGAAAAAACTATCTAGGTCAACCAATTTGACATATTCCCACGGAAAAAAAAAAATAACGAAAAATTGGAAGAGAACGTAGGATATTATCGGAATTTCATTAACCTGAAGTAGTCAAACATTTTTCTTCCGATACTAAGGTCCCCTGTTCTCAATTATATCATGCTTTTGACAACTTTGAGCAAATCTGTTTCTGGATGAACTGACAGGTTGAATAGTTTGAAATTAACAAGCTATTTCATTAGGTGTATAGGGTTAAAGGTCAAATATAGACTTTTGAAGAAAGATGAACCTTCAAAGTCGACAAATAAGCTGTGTATTTTTTCTTTTTTTTCACATATACTTTCCTTGTTTTTTTTTTTAGAAAGACAAGGATTTAAGACTCTTTCAGGGATTTAGAGTTAAAGCGTGGGAGTTTTGACAAACAATTATCAGAGAGAAGGTAAGAAGTACGGATTTTGTTCAGGCTATAGACTTCACTTAGGAAACCATTTTTTTTAAACAAAGAGATGCGATGAATATTAACTAAATATACCCAAATTTTAAGAAGATTCAATTAGCAATTAGCGAGGGAGATTCTTTGATCGCACCGCCTCTAAGTTTTTCAATACGCGCCTCTACCCAAAATAGGTAATGGATTTTGATAGCAAAAAAAAGGTATTTCACAGAAAGGCATTAGAAAACAAGGGTTTATCGTGGGAGTACAATAATGAATAACGAAGTAAAGAGTGCATTTTTTTTTGCCTTGGACTTGACTGTAGTGCTATATAGTGTTTACATTTCTACTTAGGGTATAAAAAATCGAAGGAGCGCGAAGAGGAGACCAGAGATGCAAAACCAAAGCGAGGCAACGTGACTCAATTGTCTCGGGCCTAATTTCATTTAGAAGCTGCAAATGACGATGCATTAACATCGTGGCTATTTGTCCCCCTTTGTAGTTGCCGCTGGGATAAATTATTCGCTTTCGCTTAAAGGATAAGAGAAGATAAAGATAAAGAGAGAGCGCGGGAACGATTAGAAGAAGGAAACGAAAAGAGGCCTAACGGAAAATACGACGCCACTTTGATTAAACCAAACGTTTTCTCTCTCGTTTTGTGACAGTCTTTGTTTCCAAGTCTACAAAATCGTAGAAAGATACACCGTCATTTCTAAAATCAAGCTAGACTTTCCATTTCATTCTCTACGATTTAGGTAGAAAAAAAAAAGATGATTCAGTAGCGAAACTCAATCATTTCCGAAAGAATTGAGCGATGAGAGTACATCGAACTCGATCCCGTCTCTCGCCCTCATCTTCTGAACTTCATCCCCATCCCTGGAAGATGCTGGTGATTAAAAGCTATCCTAACGCCTCCGCAATGACCTTGAGAACATCCCCTCGTCTCGGGAAGTCTGATCCGACAAAACATCTACACACGAAAAAAACCTTCATTTCCGTCGAGACTGAGTAATGAAAAAGAAGTTAATAGGGTATCGGAATACCCAATAAGGAAAATAAGGAAAAAAAGGGAAAATTTAGGTGGTAGGGAGTAAAATCGCTACCCATGCAAATGAAGATGGTGTCAGATTGAAACTGGAGCAAAAATTTCGTCCCACACGCCTAAGAAAATGCTTCTCTAGCAGAGAATGATTAAACAAAGCCACATTCATGAAGTTACTCATTCGTTACACGAATATTGAATAGATAAAATGTATGAACAAAATGAAGCTATTCAGACCTCTAACTAAATCCAGATCAGATTGGGAATATGTTCAACAAAAATTACTCGGATATCTGAACCTATTCTTACTGTAATACAATCTTTAAGTGCATGAGCTCCTAGCTTGTCAAGCTGTCCCCATTTAATGGGCGATTAATGGTAGAGCGACGTACAAATTCATTAATTAAAAATTGATTTACGACCAATTTTAATTGTTAATTAAAGAAGCCAGAGATTTTAAGACTTTATTTTAGCCGTACACCACGATCTAAGATTAAAGAAAAACCTTTTTTTGGGCCTATAACAAGGAGTTTGGCCCATTTTAGGCAGGCAAAAGAATGTTAAACAAGAAACAAGGAACCTTTTAACTTAACGTTTTCTCCCTTTTTCTTTATAAGTCTCATACGTTAAGTAACATAAAAAAGGGCTCACAAGGGAAGTGAGAGAGAGTTAGAGAAAGAAAAGCAGGATTCATTCTAAATGTTAAAAGCTTTTACCGCTAAAGCGAGCCGAAAATGTTTCGTACGTGCTCCTCACACTAAAAACGGAAATGGAGCTTTTATTTTTTTGATTGAATATATTCTATGCTTATTTATTCCCATGTTCGACGTAAAAGTTCGCGACCTATATACTTAAATGAATGAAGTTAAAACATAATAAACCCCCAACCCTTCAAAACTGTGTCAAAAACTTCACACAATCTAATTACTGTTCCACTGGGCACACTCATTTGATTCTCACCTACGATTTCACCCAGTTTCAAAGTCAACCGCTTTTCAAGCAGTTTTCTTTTTTATTTCAATTTCCACCCTTTTTCTATCGGAAAGAGTTATTTCCGGATTGTAAACATTTTTCTAAATCTACAAAAATCCGTTCACCGATAATGAATGAATAAAAACAAAGACGGAAAGAAATAAACTCCAGAACTACGCGTCATTCTATAAACTGTATTCAAGATTTACTCAAGAATAACGCCCTTTTCTCCCTAAGTTTTTGTGAACGAACGGGAATTTCACGCTAAAAAAAAAAGAAGCTCAAGATGAAGATGGAGGGATTGAGAGAAGTTGACCCTGGTGGCGTCCCGGGACTCGGGGAAAATTGGAGAGCCTACTCTCAGTTTCTCAACCTCAATCGGGTCTAACGAAGCGAGTTTTAGCCCCTAGTTCCATTAGAAAAAAATGTTTTGGGTTGTGTCAAGGGGGAAACTTGATTTCCGCTCGGATGGAGAAGAGAATCCGCAGAGAGAACTCGGGATGAAAGACTGGAAGAGGCTGAGAAATATTGAAAGGACAAGAGGGGAAGCTCATTACGGCGGGAATAGAAGCAGTGGCGACATCGTCTTCAGAGAAACGGAACTAGAAAACGCGGAAAACCCCTAACCCTTTATATACCCACTTCCTATTCTCCCACCCAATAGAGTAAATAACCCTACTACCCTAATATCTCGAGCGGACTGAAGGGATAGGGAACCTGGACCGAAAACAGCGATTCTTGGGCCCGCACCAAAATCCTATTAATATACTATACGTATAAGGAAGGGGAATATTCACCAGAATGAAGCGCGGACGTGTTACTGTTCGGTAGAGTTCCCAATTGTTCAAGTAACAATTCCCTAGATAGTATAATCCCTTATGGCTTATTTACTTCAGTTAATTAGAATATTCAGTATAACAACCAGATTTCCCAAACGGCCATGTATACTCACATACAATGAGCTAGAAAACGAGTCATAGAGGGTTCTCTTTTAATTCTTATTCTAGAGTCTTACTTCAAGCGTCCAGACGTTAGGGTTAATGGTCTGATGGATTAATAAACCTCAAGGAGGATTGACAGCCAATACTTAATACAAATACAATGATCTTGATCACTGATCAATCAAACTTAAGGATGTCTAAGAGGTTATTCCCGCTATCGAGATCAAGAAGAGTCTCTAGCATCAAATCGAACCAATTAAAACTGGTTATTTAGGTATCGGAGAGTCTTACGGGGCAACGGAGTCAAGTGGAGACAATGTGATTGGAATAAAACCCTTAAAGGCATCGTGGGAAATGTCGCGTAGGTGTCAGAGAACGCCAGACCGCATCTGAACGTGTCATTATATGAACCAAATATGCGGAGAAGGGACAGATTTTTCGCCGTTGTCTAGGGAATTTTTTTTCCGTGCAAGCTTATCGACTGGATTCCAATCGTGACCTTTGAAAGTTAAACTGATCCAACACAATTGAGTAAGGAGCAGATAAAAATAGCCGCTCACTTTTCACAGAAACCTTGGTACCTATGAAATCCCAATGCAGCAAGGGGCATTAAACTTTAGCTTCCAGTTAAATTATGGAAAGATCAATAAAGTTAACAGGAAAATGTCAAGCTGAATTTTGAGAAAGAGAGAGAGAGAGAGCTAAGAAATTTCCGGAACTTAAAAAACTTTAGAAGTAACATCTTCCCAACCATAACAGAAAACCTAGATGAGAAAAGAAACCAAGCACAAAAACAAGAGATGAGTACCGTCCGTATGCTTGGGTTAACCTTTTGTAACTAACTTCTTCTGTTTGCAAAACTTGTTACTCGCATCGGTGGTCTGTGGTTTGGAGTTTGTGTAACTTATCTTGTTATTTGTTCGCGAGACCGGGTTTTGAATAACTAAATGGTTTAATAATTACAATTTATTTCATATTATGAATAATTACGAAAACATGAATACACGATTGAAACTAAATGTCAAATCCTATTGAGGATAAGGACCTAGAGAGAGAGTAAGAGAGAGCTAGGAGAAAGAGGACCGGGAATGATGGAAACGGAAACTCCGGGGATTGGAATGGGAAACTAGGGAAGCATAGATGGAAGGAAGCCCGGATCCCCGGGTCAAAGCGCGCTTTCACCCGCTTTCTCCTAGGGAGTTGACACCCCCTTTTTGGTCCAAAGGGATAGAATTATTATACTTTGAAGAAGAAAAGGTTTGGAAACAAGAAACCATATATTGCGAGAAATAGGCAAGAGGAGAGAAAAGTTTAGAATTAAATTTAAATCATGGTTTCGTGCACATGTAAAGCGAAACGTGTTCTGTACAATGACACCTTTCCGGAAGTTATTAAATAAAACAGTAGGTTTTATTTAAAAATCTAGAAATTAAGTTAAATTGAATGGATATAGAAAAATAAATAGGTTGGCTTCTCTAAACATTTCCTTTAATATTTTAACATCTTTTGAAATTGAGGTAATATTTCGTTTTATGAAACCATACAGTTGCAATATAAACCCCAGTACAATTTGTCCTAAATTCGTATATTTTAAATCTATGTCAACGAGTGTTTTTATTATCAAAGCCATGTAGTAGGCACCCGTCTGTTTTAGACCGCGCGTATAAATTAATTCGAATACACATAGCCCCTTCATCATATCATCGCAGGCGCGTTATAGTTTTTAACCGTAGGTGTTTGTATACGGAGACACGATAGATGACAACATTATTAGGCCATCGCATAAAATGGAGGAAGGCTGCGGAGCGCGTTGAACCCAAACTTTACGATTGTTTAAAACATCCAAAACTCCCCACGTGTCTGAAGATAAATTACGAAGCACTCATTGTTTACAACACAGCCAAAACAACCGCTATAAAATATACCTATTACTACAACGTTGGTAGTAGAGCAAACTGTGATTGCGACGGAAACGATAACTTCCGTAAATAAAACGTAGTATTCTTTGACAAGCGACAGACTTGAGAAGGATTCAGACTTTGACGTTTTAGTTGTCGTAGAAAGATATATTTTCCGCATGATAAAATCTAGGTCAACAACTCGTGCCTAATTTTAATTGCGACAAGGACGCAAAACAGAACCACAACTTTAGCCTTCCCCTATATTACATTTGCATAAATGAACATATTCCACCATCAAGGGAAAAATATAGAGACTTCTCTGTTTTCTCCAAGGATTTCTCTTCTTAAAAACTTCAACATTCATTCGCGATAAAGTAATTAATGAGGGATAAGTGGAAGCGAGAATAAGTGAAAGTCTCCTCTAGTAAGATGGAAAAAACCTTAATTTTAATTCACAATCTCATCGCGAATAAAACTGTAAATAATTAAAAGAGTATATAGGAAGGCGGCTAAAGTGCGTACGTTAATTGTACCAAGGGCAACTAATTAGATTCTACAGCTTAGCTAATTTCAAGGCAAAAGAAGATATTAAAAGCCTCACTCAAAAGTCAGATTAGTATATTAGCGATGCAATTAAGATATAGTTTTGTGCTAATTTCACGGCGAGGTTATAGGGATAGTACTTGGTAGGGATAGTACCTCGAATTAGGGCGCCAGTAAGTACTGAAAGAGATAAAAAAAAGGTTTACACAAGCGTTCAGTCGAAATAAAAATAATAATATTACTCGTAAAGGAAACGAAATACGACAAAAAATATTACGTTAAATTTAATTCGTAGTATACAAGCTTTGCACTATAATGGTTATGAATAGTTTAACTTTTTTTATTTGCAAAAATAGAAGTATTATTTTCAATAAATATATAATGTTAGGTACATTTTGTAATTCCTGACTTTAACCGGAATTTATTTAATTTTTCCCTTGAATAATGATATGCTTTAAATCATACCATATATCAAAATTCATAGAAAATTTAAATAAATTCGTGGCATTTCTAAATAAGCGAGTCTTTAGACATATCCGCTAGTACGTTCTATCTTAGAAATGGATATTCAAACACACACGTAGTTGTATCAATCATCAAGCGAACAAACTGGGTCAAATCAGCGAGTTACCACAGAACCATAGAGCTAATATTATATTCTAAATTTCTCACTCAAAACCTTGGGTTCCTGGAAAAATCCTAGCGAGTGGGTAGATATTGGTTTACGAAGTTCGTCTTATTTTCAAGAAACAGTGCAACTATTTCTTTTCAAAGCAACTGCCGCTTTCAATCGAGGTTGAGTGTGTTGTACAGGCAATGACTTCCGGCGCCTTTTGACGGCCGGACTAAGAGCGTATTGAATTTGGCTTTGGGCTAAAATTTCCTTGAAAACTTCAATAACCTTGGTACCATTTTTGGCTGAACACTCGACGTAACCGTGTTCCCAGTCAACCAAGGTCACGGTCTCGGCGATTTCGGCCCTAACGGTTCTTCGACTGTTCAAATCGCTTTTATTTCCAACTACAACCGTTGGTACGCCTTGAGGTCGAAGTTCAGCGACTAACTCCCTCAAATGTCGTACCTCCTCGAAGGATCCTTCGTCGTCTATGGCGTAGACTAGCAATATGGCGTCCGCTTTGGTAATTTCCAAACGTCTCATAGCGGGAAAGTAATAATAACCACTGGTGTCCAAGATTTCCAAGGTCAATAGGTCACCTTTGACTTCGTATTCTCCACGATAGAGTTGTTCCACCGTGGCTCGGTATTCGGACGGAAAATTGTCGTACAGGAATTGATGAATTAGAGCGGTTTTCCCGACACGGGCCGCTCCGAGGACCAGAATTTGGAACTTATCCTTATGGGGTGCCGAACTTCCCCTGCGTGAATCGGCGTCCGACGCTCGAGTCGTGATGGAACTTTTGCGAATGTCAGACAAACTAGCCGTAGCTTTTAATTCTTCTTCCTCCATAATGGTCGAAACGACGGAGGGACGGCAACCTTTGCGGAACATTGGTAGGTTATCCATGTCCGATAACGAATCAAAATTGGCCGTAGAAGGCATCTCCGTTTTGAATTTAATAAATACCTTAAAACCAAGAACAATCTTCAGTAAAAATACAAAAAAGTGTCATTAATAGCTAGGTGTCTGGCTAGATAATTTAAACAATAGTTTAATTTGTACCAAATTAATACGCGATACCATATGACACTTAAACTTTGGCACACAACATAAAAATACTCTACAGTAAACAACTCACCAAAGATAAATAAATCGAGTCCTTCAGCCAGATAAAATCCGATCTTCTTTCATCCGATGAATCTCTTATTATAAACGCTAACAGTTAATCGCTCCCTCTTTACTCCGGAGATTTCCGTTTGAGTAGAGATATAAAACGGAACTAAATGACGGAGTTTGGAGAAATTTGAGTAAGAGGAGGAGAGGATTGCGAGAGAGAGAAAACGCGACTTGTAAAGCGCAAAGTTACTACAAAACTCTCGCTGTTGCAAGAGTCACGGAAGAGGAACAGTGAACACCCTTTATACTTGGCGAGCTAAGAGAGTTTTGGCGAAAGTTGAGCACCGACGAACGATGTTATAGCCCGAAACATTTAGATCACCACCTAACTGTGGCTAACTAGGTAAAAAGCTAGCTCGTATAACACTCGGCGAAATGAGGGCGTAAAACAAGTGTAGCATCATAACAGAACTAACTTACTAAATGAAACTGAAAGTTTCCCCCCTATAGCTCTCTCTCTTTGCCGAAAACATCTGTCCTCGATGCTAGTCGTTCGAAATCACTCCCTTTTAGTCGTCATACACCCTATCCGAGTTGAAACAATGAATATATTCATGGATAAAGAGATCCATTTTCCAATTGCTTTCAATATCCTTGGTTTCGTATTTCCCTTCATTGGCAAACTCTTCGCGAACAACTTTATGGTTCTGTTGTTTTATACCAGGACCGTTTCAAGGGTTAAGGCGATGAGCTTAAGACAAAAAGCTGTGGGACAGATTGTCTAACTTAAACAATTCCTAGGGTCGGTCCTGAAATTCACGTGTAGATAAAAATAAGTACAAATTAAGTCGGCCTGATGTCGTGTAATTGGTTCCTCGCCATTGTTCCAAACCATAAAAAAGACCCAAACTTAACATGAGTCGAAAAATTACAACACACATGAAAAAATACATGGAGCGTACCAGGCAAGGATACAAAAACTCCAGTTCCAAATATTGACTAACCCTTAATTGCTTAACAACTTTTTGTTAATTTACTTTCGATTAATGTCCTAAACACTTTCTAGGACAACGTTTAACATTCCGCGTCACCTTTGCCTTGCTCGTAAATATCATGATATGCCAAATAGTACCTCAATAGCATGCGCGAGCACATTGGTTTTCCCCTCGATGGCGACATGGAATTTCTAGGCTTGAAACTTACTTATCACCCTGATTTCGACTTAATTCGTGACGACGCTAAAAATGGAGCATGATGCGGGTATAGAACGAACACCCTTTAGGAGAGGGTATACCCACACCCTAAAGTGTCGCTTTTTGACACGATCGTGTCACAGCAGCTATATAGTACGAAACCAAACGATGACCCCGATTTGATGCCCCAATGACCAGGTCAATGGTGACGATTTACAACCAGAATTAACACGCAAGATCCGATAAGTAAATTAAAAGGGGTGTGCTGTGAATGGAGATCGAGCCATCATGGAGGTTGATTGGGAGGACATAATTAGATAGCCTTTATATACCTGACCCGCTGTTACACCGTATCCTAAATGCGGGTCATGAGGGCGCTTTGACGAATTGACTTTGGGAGAACTTTACCAAATCGATAAGCATTAAAACGACCCTTATATGGGAGGGATAAAAAAATATATTCCTTGTCCTTTACGAACCTCCGGTAAACAATATTTCGGGGTCAAAGAGGATAAGTAAACAAGGATGCTTACACTTAGGTTAAAAGTACACCGTTGTTGTGATTAAAATTAATATTTTTCAGTCATCAGGGATATACCTAAACCTTGGTTTAAACATAGTTTTCGATTCCTTGCACGTAAAGTTGTTGTTGTTATTGTTTACATTTTAAAGACAGTGATTGATTCAAGTATATAAACAAATTTTACGGTTAGAGGTCTTGAACCAAAAGTTAATATTATACGCTCTTCCGGTTTTCATTTGTGATTACCATAACTTATCTAATTAAATTAATTTAATGAAATTTTTAGGCTTACCTAAACAGCGACCTGCGTTGAATTTTGCTGCAATTTCGCTCGATAGGCCGATGGGTTAGAGTTCAAGCACAATATTTGGGGTCAAAATCTGAAAAATATTAAATAGTGAAATTAATTACCCTATTATACGAAACATATTTAACAAAAAGTGCAACCCCATTACTTTATCTAAAAATAGACATTCCATAGATAAAAAACAATCAAAATATTATTCGCATTTCCTATTCGTAATTTGTAATTAAACGTTGATAAGACGTCATTTAATTTAGTTAATCAAACACAGCACCGATGTTAACAACCTATGTCCCAAAATACGCGTGATTGTACGCGGGGAAAGCGCCGGTGGGCACTTAAGTAAATATTAACAATTAATTATCCATAATCGTATACGTAAGCTCTGAAACCTCCCTTAATTAGAATTATTTGGACGAATCAATAATATAATAATTTGAATCAGGAAATTACATATCTTAGCTATCATATTTCCGGGGTCAATTTTCTATAATTAGAAATAGCACCCTTCAGAAATTCGGTGGTATTTGAAATCAATTAAATGATTCGCATTGCAATACACACGTGGCTCCAGGGTTCAAAAAACGCAGACATTTTCTGACTCTAGTTCCGGTTACCTAACAATCTCTAACGACCGTCACCGGAACTAGAACTAAGCGATAACATAATTCACTTCATAGAATGAAATAACTGTATTTCAGAAATATTATAACCAAGCCTTAACAAGTAATTTTTACTGAACTTAATTGCCAACAACTTAAATTGAAAATTAAGTCAGTCTAGTCGAGATGGCGTCTTGCAAAAATCTATAAATTTCCCAACCCAACAGCCAACCCCGATCGATTCGAACTTTTAGGCTTAAGTCTTCGATCGAGTGTTAAAACACGATAAAAAATTCTCTT